>NC_009325.2:430229-465839 GCF_000002845.2 Leishmania braziliensis MHOM/BR/75/M2904
CGCGCTCTCTCCCCCCCTCTCACACTCACACACTCTCTGAGAGACAGAGCGTGACACCGCGCGTCTCTGGCGCTCTCTCGCGCGCGCGCGAGAGTGCGCGCGCGGCTTTTGTGTCGCCCGCGGTGTGTCACCCCCCTCCTCTCCCCCACCCACACAGAGCACCGCGCCCTCACAGAACCCCGAGCCCCCCCCCCCTATGGTGCGCTGTGCCTCTTTTTCCCCCTTGTGCTCCCCGCCGCGTGTGCGCGCGCACACACACATATATATATATATATATATATATATATATATATATATATATATATATATATGTACGTACGCGCGCAGACACGACGCGGTGAACCAAAGGGGCAAAAAGAAGCACAGCCCACCATGGACGGTGGTGACTCGGTCTTCTATGAGGACGCAGTGCTCTGTTCGGATGAGGAAGAAGTGAAGGATGACACACCGCAGGCTACCCTAAAGCTGCTCGCTGACTTTCCCGAGCCCCTTACCGAGCCTCAACGACGCGCCGTCCAACGCTACGTCTCGCAGAAAGTCCGCGAGTATGAGGTGGTGCGGTACCAAGTGGCAGTTGTAGAGAAGGGGTACCTGGCCTTGCTGCGCCTCGTGAAGCGACTGCGGCGGGAAGTGGCTGAGCTTACAGCGAGCCTCACTGAGGGCGTAAACACATCGGATGCCTCGACCCCCACAGCTGCTGCGTCCGTCTCAATATCGCCCGCAGCCCCCACGGCTGCAACCTCGGCCGTCTCCGCTACGAAGGAGGGAACCACTGCCGCGAAGCGCCGCTCAGTCGGGTTGCTACTCCGCTCCTCCGTCTTCAGCAGCCTTCAGCGGGTGCTCCAGGCGGCCCAGACGGAGCAGCTTGATGAGAAAGCGGAACAGCTGGCGAGGCAGCGTGAGAGGATCGCTCGCGAGTCCCGTCTCCACCTCGTCAGCCAGGACCTGGTGTCACAGGAAGCCCTGCTGGAGCCGCTGCAGCGCAAGTACGCACGCGCCGTTGCGCTGGGCGCAGCCGCTGCAGAGGAAGTGACACCCCTGTTGACGCTGCTGGAGGACATGTGGCGGCTCGAGGCACTGTACCCCTCTCGCTTCTCCATGGTTGCCAGAGGCACGCTACAGCTACTCCTAGGAGACGGCACACACGAAGGGGAAGGCAACAGAGCAGAAGAGGAGGTGTTAGTCGACCCAGACGACGACGCCGGTCGCACGGCAGCACGCTCAGCGGCTGCCGTATCATTTTTGGTGCCCTTTACCCCTGCCCAGTACACCCCCGACATCGAGGACCTCGTGCGTGCCCAGGTAGAGGTGGTGATCGACGAGTATCTAGCCTACCGCACCCGTATGGACCCGGTGCTTTACCAGCTAGAGCAGTCGCAGCAGCTGGCCAAGGCGAAGAAGGTGGATCAGCTCATGGACGCCATCGGCATTGCTGGTACGGAGTCTGGCATCGAGGTGCTACCTATGGGTAGCGCGGCCGCAGTGCTGCACGATGAGCGCGGTGGTGTGTTGGTCAAGACACCGCAGCACATGATGGACATCTCGTCCGACGACGAGGATGACGATCAGGCCCACACAGGCGTAACGATCGGCGGCGGCGCGGCAGACGCGGACCGCCACGACAGAGAGCAGATCCAGACGGCGCTTACGGCGCTCGATGACTTCGAGGACACGTAAAGATGGATCGCCGTTTTGCGTGCGCGTATGTGAGTACGTGGCAGAGCAACATGAATGAAAAAAAAATAAAGGCAAAGTCGATACGGTCTCACAGAGACCGCAAAGCGGATAGACGCCGCTCTTGCATGGGGTGGGCAGGGGGGCGGGGGAGCGGTTCATGCAGAGAATCACGGTGCCACGGAGATCTACGACTATGGCCTTCGAGTTTGCTCCTATCATCGTTTAAAAAACCGACGTGCGTACGCATGTTGAAGACGCACCAGCGCATTGCGCCTTCTTTGCGTACGTGGTCATTTGATCATCAAGCTATGACTGATCGCTTCTGCCTCGCCTACCCCTACCCCCTCTGGCCCTCGGTTATCTCGTCTGCATGCGATGGCTTGCGTTTGTTCGGCCTTTGCACCACTACGCATCCTCCCTTTGCCACCACTGTGCCTCGGTACCTGACACTTTGCGTGAATGGCAAAGGGCACAGGCAGGCAAGCGTCTACGCGGCGACACCGCCCCCTCCATTTTTCGATCTTTTCCGCGCCCCTTGCTGGCTTCGACACGCCACCTTCTCACCCTCCCCAACGGCCTGCTCGCGTTGTGGTATTCAACAGCACATCTACACATTGTTGATCGATCATGATTCCGCGCAATGTGCCGTATGAGCACAACCCGCCGCGTCGTGACAACATCGTGACGGTCGTCATGCCTGGTATCACTTCCTGCCGCTCCCAGCTTTCCCGCTACACTGGTGGGGATCCCCTGCAGGTTCTGTGCAACTGGTCTGACGTGGACCCCACAGACCCGCTGCACATTGCAGATGCGGGAGGGAATCGGTTCACAGGGATGTCTCTTGCTAAGCGGCTTCGGCTCGCTTTACAGCAGTGGCGCAGCGTCGTCATGGGTTGGAAGAGTGATCGATCAGAGAGTGACGAAGACGATGACGTGGTAGACGCGCCGCAACGGACATCGCCGGACGTTGTGCGCGGCGGCGCCAGCGTCTCGCTCTCCGTCGCCAGTCGTACGTCACCGTCGAGCTTTGGCGCCGCAGTGCAGGCAGCAGACCTTGGTCTCATCGACCCCCCAGTGCTGTACAGCGCAACGTGCCGCATTGCCCCGCGGCTACTGCACGGTGTTCTTGCCTCGCCCGAGGTGGCGGAGGTGCGACACTGTGGGTGGTATCGTACTATTAATCCAATGCACTGGGTCCTCACGGTGAAAGAGCTCATTACGTGCTGGTCGTTTAGCGTGCGACCTTTTCAGTGGTGCTTCTCGGAGCCAGGCAGGACGAACACAGCGGGCATTCGAGACCAGGCCGCCTTCACGCGTGAAGTGCGGCGTGCCGTGCGTCATATAAAGGCCGCGCCGACAGCGGAACCGCATAACAACAGGACAGACGTAGAGGCACGGGAAAGCACCTCAACAACGATCAACAAGAAGCACCTGGTCCTCTTTGGTGTCAGCCGTGGTGCCACGACGTGCTTCTACTCGGCCATGAAACTAGCACCAGAGGAGGCCAAGCATGTCTCTCTCGTACTTGTCGAGGCGCCATTCGACACGCTGGACCACGTCATCGACACATCGTGTTGGGTTCCGTGCCTCATGCGGTGGTTTGTGCGGTCGTTCAGCGACTGGCGCGGGAATCAGGAGGAGAGGCTCGCCTACGACTTTGATCCACAGAAAGTGCATCTCCGCTGCCCTGTCGCCTTCGTCATGTCTGTCAAGGACACGCGCGTGCCCATCAGCTGCACACAGGCGCTGATTGACCGTGTGCAACGAGAGCTCGTCCCACATGTAATACCCGCGGTGGAAGTGCTGGTGCTGAAAAATAGTCGACACGCCACGATGGCAGTCGGCAGCAAGGAAGACCAGGACGCGTACGTTGCGTTTGTGGAGCGCCTCTACAACACGTACTGCTCCCCCTGACCCAAAGTACAGCTGCTGCAAAAAAAAAAAGGGAAGGCCGGGTGAAACGGGACGACTCGTAGCACAGAGCAGGGAAAAGAGGGGAGAACTGACAGGTGTTGTTTTCTTTGTGCCTGCCCTTTCTGCCCCCTCCGCCCCCCCCCCTTAATCTCTCCCCTGATGGCGGGGGGAACACCGCAGCGCGCGGCCTCCGGGACCAGTATCCTCGCTCTGTGCGGAAGCAAGGCAGCCCCCCTTCCTCCATCCCTGTTAATGCTGAACCCCTTCTGATAGAGACAAGGTCAGCGTCCTACGGCGTAGGGGAGTCAGAGCGATACCTTGCCCCTGATGCCGGTGGTCAGGCACCGGACGGCGTTGCGTCGGAGCGACCCGCGACACGGAACATGGTTTGTACCACTCATAGGATGGGCAGAGGGACAGCGTAACTCGAACGCATCTCCCCTCCCCTCACTGCCTAATGGTGTGAGGAGCCTGAGCCGCCCTGAGAGATGCGCCTCATGGCGGCCGGCATAATGAGAGCGGCTGTGCGGCGACCTGCAGAGCAGGTGAGTCGAGTTCGAGACCGAGGCCATGCTCACGTCACTGAGGCGGATCATTGCGGTTACGCTTGGACTACAGGTGCTTTGCACCGTGCGGTGGACCTGTGGCATGCCGGGGGGACGAGTGGCGTTGGAACTCGTGTGCTGTACGGCAGAGAATAGGAGCAGGCTGGAAGAGAAAGCTCCCTCTCTGCATCTCTGTGCCCAAGCACCGGGATGGCCTACTCCAGCTGCCACCGAGCAAACAAAAGGAAAAAATGGAGCGCACGGCATAGACCCACAAGCACGCACAGGGAGCAGCTTGGTCCCACTTCCCTCCTTTGTTCCCCCCCCCCCCCATCCCTGACCTCGCTCGTGCTGTCATCAAAAGTCTGTTGCACGACAAACCCATTCACAGAGAAATGAAAGGAAGCAACGCAGAGATGCTTGAAACTGGACAGCAGGTGCGCGTGCGTGCACCAGCGTATAGTCTTTGCAGTGACACAGAAGTGGCATCGCAGACGGGCACAGGCTCGGCGGATGTTACACTTCCATTCCATCCACTCATCGTGCCTTTCGGCGCGTGGTGTGGGCTGCCATGTCTTTGCATTCGCCAACATGTACGAACGGGCACCAATGGAAACTCCCTTTGTTCTCTGCACGCCTCCATGGCGCATAAATCGTGAAGCGGTCATCCACCGCTGTACCGCATACAGGCGTAGAGCGCGCAAGGAGCACGACTTGTTTGTTGTTTCGCCTCCGTCGTTCCTGGTGGGGGTATTCTCAAATTTTATAATCACTGCACCCCAGGGGTAGTTCGACGGTGCGCAGAGAGAGAGCCATCCGAAGAGGCGGTCGAGCACCGTCTAGTGCGCACAGCGTCGGAGAAGATAGCAGGCTCACAACTTGCTGGCAGGTATTACTCGCTGTATCAGTAGTGAAAACATGAACGTGACTACCGCACTGCTGCCAGAGCAGGGAACTGCAAACGAAACGGCAGCACCGGAAAGCAGGAGCGGCGTGCCGCAGGAACAGCACCAACGGACACGCCTATACGCACCTCTTTTCTCTCTTCTGAACCCCATCGAAGACTCGGCTCCAACTGCGGACGCCGGCCTCTGTGACGACGCATTGCACAGGAGAAGTGACCAGGCCAGCGCCGAGGCACCGCTGTTAGGGTCCCGCATACCGTCAAGTTCTCCGTACCCACCTCCCTCGGAGGAAGAAGGGGCCCATAGAGGCGCCAGCGCTTCGTTCGCGCCACGCTGCTGGGCAGCGCTGCTGTCTCTGTGCCACGACATTCGCATCGGCTGCGCCCGTGAAGTGCCGCCCGCTGCGGAGCCACGTCGCTTTTCTCCGCAGGACCGCTTCAAGATGGCTCGCTACGAGTCTGTGGACACGTACGAGGCCGAGAGTATGCTATACAAGGACCACCTGGAGACTCGCAGCCACGAGCCGCGCTGGTTCATGTGGGTCTTCGTGGTAGTACTCGGTGTCGCGACAAGCGCGCTGTCAGTTGGCATGGTAACGTGTCTGCACATGTTCAATGCAGTGCGCTACGAACTTCTCGGCTTTGGACTGCGCGGCTTTACCTTTGTAGATGCGCAGCGGTATCCCAACGTTAGTGAAGCGCCGCCAGTAAACGTGATGGGCAGTAGCGGACGCGACACTGCCCACAGCGCCTCGCTCGATGTGTGGGCGATGCTGAGGGGAAACAACGTGGGTCTATACGGGATCGCGTCCCCGCGCTGGTACTGGTCTGGGTACGCCTTGTGGATCGCCTTTGCCGTTTGCACTTCCGCAGTCGCTAGTGGAGTGTGCTACCTTGTTCCGCAGAGCGTCGGTTCGGGGATTCCGGAGGTGCTCGCCTATCTCAACGGTGTATCGTACCCGATGATGCGCAGCACCCGCGTGCTCGTGGCGAAGCTTGTCGCCGTCGTCTTCACTGTCGCCAGTGGCGTGTGTACGGGTCACTACGGCCACCTCATGCTCGCGGGGGCGATGCTTGGCGCACAGCTACTACAGCGGCGGCACGGTGTTCGGTGCTACCATGTGCACTTTGTGGACCACTTTCGAAACCCGCGCGATCGCCGCATCGTTCTTGTCATTGGGGCCGCCGCCGGTATCGCTGCCGCCTTCTGCGTGTCCGTTGGTGGCCTTCTCGTAGTGCTCGAACTCTTGTCAGCCGTCTACCCGGTGCGCTTTGCTCTCTATATTTTTGCTGCGTGTCTGCTGTCAACGTTGTTCACGCAAGGGTACTGGTCCTACTCGATGAACCTCGATGCGCCCTACCGACTGCACGGAGGGCTGCTGCTGCGCGAGGTTGTGGTGTTGTTTCGCTCTCACCTCCCCTTTGGCCAGCACGCAGTGATGAATTTGATGGCGTTTATCCCTGCCTTCGCTATCGGGCTCTGCAGCGGCGCGTGCGCTGTGGGATTTGTACGGCTGAGCTGGGCGGCGCTCTACTGCAGGCGGCGCCTGGAGGTGTGGCTGCGCACCAAGGCAATCCGGTACGTGCTTCCGATCCTATTTACACTTCTGTACGTGAGCGTGCACTACTGGGTTGCTGTGGCTTTCTCAGCGGTGCCTGTAACCGATGAAGCAACGACCTCTGCCCTTAGTGGGGACAGCAGCGCGCAGGCAAGTGGCAGAGCTGACTCAAATACGTCGTCGTCTTCGAACGGTGGAGCTGCCGACGAGCACACGCCGGCGGTATGCCGACCCGTGCCGTACACCGTGCGTAGCGGACGCAACGTGACGACCATCGGCTTCTACGGCATGAATGGCTTCTTGTGCCCGGCGGGCAGCTACCCCGACGTTGGCGCTGCCGGTGTCTATGACGCTGCACCGCAGGAAAAAGGTGCGTTGGGTGACAAGATGACACTGCAGCAGCAGCGGCAGCAGACAGTGCGGGTAGTTGATGCGTACGCCTCCCTGGCCTTCTCGTACGCGGACTCGACGCTGCAGACACTACTGAGTCAGCGAACGGAGCACTTGCTGCCGTGGCCTGCCCTCCTTACATTTTCCCTTATCTACTTTTTCGCCTCCGCTGTCTACTCCGGCCTCGGTCTGTACGGAGACACCATGCTGTCGTCTCTGGTGATTGGTGCGGCCATCGGCCGCTGCATCGGAGCGGCGGTGCACTCGGCAGCAGTTGCTTGGAACGTGAATGCGGCCACGTGGGCGGACCCTGGCGTGTTTGCGCTCTTCGGCGCCGGCAGCTTTGTGAGTGCTACATCGGGTCTTAGTTTTGGCATTGGGGCCATCCTCATCGAGTGCACGGCTGACTTCCGCCATCTCCTGCCACTCATGTTTGCGATTGCCGTGGCCCGACGCGTGCTCCTGCAGTGGGGCCGGGACGTGCACACGGTCTACCTGGAGGCCCGCGCCGTCCCCCTGCTCAACGCGGAGTCGTACCTGGGGCGGTACGGCTTGCTGGACGCACGACACGTGATGCACTCTCCGGTCGTTTCTCTCCCTGTTGTCTGCACCCTCGATGATGTGGTGCGCACGCTGCGCAGCACGACGCACCATGGTTTTCCCGTCGTCTCCCTCAACGACGGCACCTTCAAAGGGATTGTCACGCGAGCGCAGCTGGAGCTGCTGCTGTGGCACCTGATCATGACTGATGGACGCACAAGCCACTGCACCTACGACGTGATGCAGCGCGTTGAGGACCACGTATTCCACAGTGGCTGGCAGAGTATCGACCCGACTCAACGCCTGCGCCAAGAGCGACTGCACACTGACCAAGTTTCGCTGTATCCGTACGTGGACACTTCCGCCTTCACGGTGCTTGACACGACTTCCCTGCCACGCACCTACGAGATGTTCACGACGCTAGGGCTGCGTCACCTTGTCGTGGTCGATCGCAGCAACTACGCTGTTGGCATAATCACACGCAAAGATCTCATCGGCGATCATCTTTCAGCCGTGTTAGAATCGCAAGACTCGCCGACACACACCGACCGCGTGCCGTCATCAGCGGTATTCGCAGCGGCCTTGACGAGCCTGCGGAAACCCTTTCATCCGACCACCGCCCAGGTGTCGGAGGTGGCGCGGCAGTCGTCGATGTCGAACCTGGCTGGACCATCACCCCATCACCGGTAGCATTACGTCTCGGATTGGGAAGGGGAGCCGTCGAGTCAAGCCTCCTCCTCCTTCTCTCCATTCGACGCGTCTCACTTCTTTGAGTGCCGAGCGCACCCCCACCGTCCGCCCGCAAGCCACTTTGATGGCAAACGAAAAAAGGTGCCTTCGTGGTCCAACCACTGCCTCCGCTCATCGTTGTTCGTGGACGGCAGTGACTATATGTCTGTGCTTATGCATTGGTACTTATTCGGCGCGTCTACTGCTGCGTTTCAAGTTGTGCCACCTCCAGGAATCTGCGAAAAGGATCTCTGTGATCCCCTCTCTCGATTTCTCTCTCTCTCTCTCGTGCACCTCATTGACGGCTTCCTCTGTAGCCTCCAAAGGGCTGAGTTGGCGTGTATGGAGCCCCCTTGCCTTCCTACCTCGACCACCCTCTTCCCTTTTCCCACCCATCCCCTCTCTCTCTCTCTCTCTCTCTCTTCCCCATCACACGCGCACACCTCATCTCAGACGTACTATTCATTATTCTCTTTTCGCTCCTCTCCCTCCTCTCTGTACATTGTGCTGGGCCCTTTTTTTGTTTGTGCTCGTCTGTCCTCTACTTCTCGTTTGCCAACTACACTCGGCTTCCTCTCTTTTCTTCGCTCGCTCGCTTCGCACGACACTGGACCCATCCCCGCACCTGCCGCAGCCCCTCCCCTCCCCTCCCCCATCCACCCCATCCACCACAGGGTATACAGCACGTGAGGTTCTCTTTCACTGTCGACTCTCTCCGTTATACGTGTTTTGGTTCTTTTCTCTTCTCCCAACGATTCAGAATGTCTCGTGCGGCAAACAGGATTAGCGGCAGTATGGCTTGCCAGACGGTGGTCAACCACGGCTACTACCTGAAGCCCATGACCGGCAACCCGTACCTGTTCACCCAACACGATGGCGTCACGACGGCCTACCAGCAGGGCTTCTCCCCCAAGGATGTCCACTGGCTGTATCGCTTCCGCTACAACTTGTTACCGCAGGGTATGTCGGGAGGCTTCTTCACCCGCAACCCCTACGGTCGCTACGTGCACTGGCTGGAGGTGAGCACGATCGAGAAGATGCGCCTGCAGATGTTGTCGTTTGAATCCGTTCCGTGTTCCGTCGTGAGCATCTTTGTCGTGCTCTTCACCGCGTGGCACTTGTACCGCCTCGCCTTTCTGCATCCCGACATCACCCTCTACAATTTGGGTCTGTGGCCCACCAAGCCGTGGCTGCAGCAGCAGCGCTTCAACAAGAAGAAAGAGCTCGATCAAGAGGTGTACCGCTGGGTGTACCGCGTTCCGGAGCTCATGATGAACGACCCGATCCGTGACATGTACAAGATGGGCATCGCCGCCAACGATCCGGTTCTCGCAATAGCCAAGGAGCAGGGGGTGGCAAACGAGCTGACCATGGACCATGACCAGTACACGTCGACGTCGCCGGACATTCGCCGCGTCATCGCCAAGGCCCGCAAGGAAGTTGACCACAGCTCAGAAACGAGTTCGGCGATGAACTCCATGATCGGCGTGTAGGCCATCTAAACATACGCTTAACGTAAGTACAGAAGATGAGGGGGGGGCACGTGAGGGAAAGGGGCGAATGATAGAGAACAACAAAAAAAAAAAACGAAAGCTCCAGTCTTCTGTGAAGCACGCACGAGCAACTTCATCTGAGTGGGGCAGCTACCGTACAAGATGGACACGGCACGTACGAAACGGGCGGGACGAGGATATTTGGGTATCAAAGGAAGAAAAAGAAGGGCAGAAGAGAGAAACGGCAAGCCCTTGCCCTACCCCTCCTCCACTCTGAACGGGAGCAGCACGCTTAGCACTCTCCAAGTAGCAGTGCATTCAGCTGCTTTTACCGCGTCCTTCCTTCGATTGTCACCACGAGTCGCACATCTTGCTTTCCCCACTTCCATTCGCCCTTTCGCAAGCAACGAAAACGAGAAGAAATGAACGGTGGGCTCCAGCCCGTGCTCCCATGGCCCGAACTCGAGTGACTTCCTTGATTTTCTCTCTCCTCGCACTTCGCAACTTTTTCTTGCCTTGTGCCCAACAGACTCGTCATACTTCTTTTCCCCTCTCGATTTCTCAAGCGCACGTGTGCTCGCGCCCTCTCGGCATTTCCGTTTATTTGTTTGCTCTTAGTGGGCTTTGATTTGTGCTCCTCAGCTGCCATTCTTGGTCGCCCCCACCTCTCCCGACAAATCCCTTCTCATCTCTGTTGTTATTCCTTCGTTTTCCTGTGTGTTATTGTTGTTGTTTGACTGGCTGGTCGCTCTTTGACCCTATGACAGCGATGTGCACGCGTTTTTCTCTCTCTTTGTACCCAGTTTCGTTGGTGCGCGCAGTCAGGCTTTCTTGTTGTATTTGCCTCTCTCCGCATCAATCTCTTTTCCTATGTCTTTCGCCTCCCCTCCCCTTTCTGCGGTGCTCTTGTTTGCTCTTCCCCGTCACTGGGGATTCCAGCAAATCAGCACAGTAAGTACCTGAGAAGAGGAAGAAGAGAGCTGTTGAGGGCACATACACACATGCAACCGCAGGCACAAGTAAGAGGTACGTCGGCGCTTGCCCCCCCCCCCCCCACACACACACAGAAGTCCAGGCATTTATCCGATGCCTGGACTTCTCTGCTTTGGGCGGCATCAATGCTTCCGCTGGCGAGCACAAGGGGGGGGAGCTGCTTAAAGAAGAATGTCTTGTGCTGTTCCTCTTAACAGAAATGAAGCCCTTTCCTTCCTTTGCTTTCCAAAGACGGCATTCCACCCTTTGCAGCAATGCTCCTCTGCCTCTTCTCCCTCTTCCCCTCGCTGATTTGCTCTCACGCCTGTATGTATTTGAGGGAGGAAGGGGAAACAGTCTATGCACAGCAGCGCCTGCACGTGGATGTGTGTTCGTGTTTAAGGTTGCCTCTGTTGTGTTTTTTATTCTTTGCCACGATGCCTTTTCGGCGTCTTTCCTAGCATTTTTATACGTGTGTGCGTGTGTGTGTGGTTCCCTATTTCCGTCTGTGCGTATTTTCCTCCTTTTCGAACGTGTGTGTCCGTCGAGCCGCCTTTCCCCCTTCTACCGACGTGATCGTTAGAGTTTTTCCGTGTAAAGGGGGGAACGGCACGCGAAGCGGTGGTAGCGAGAGTGTGAGGCAGAGGCCGTGCGCCGATAATTGAGGCGGCGTATTGCGGTGATGCGCGGCTAGTGTTGCTGCGCGCCACGCGATGGGCCTGTGACAGGCCAGGAGTAGAGCCAAAGTTGAACTCGTGTGTTGTATGGCAGAACGTAGGCACTCTGGAAGAGAGAAGGCCTCCTGCTGTTGGCAATAGATCTTCTTAGTTTTCCCTCGTTCAGGTCCTGTAAGAATGTGTTTCGTTCAATTTTTTTTTCCGCGGAGTCACTACACTGTGCGTCAGCGAAGTTGTGATTGGGTGTGGGGGAGCTACCGGGGTTTGTGGTTACGTGACATGAAATGGTTGGAGCGCGCTTGTCGTCGCCAGTGCTGTTCCTTCGTAGGTAATGGTAGGAGATTAGCATATGCGTTGGCCGTTTACACGCGTATCGATTGTCTTTCCTTGTTTGCTATGATATCCTCATGTCGTCGAAAGGGAAAACGAAAAGTCAACTCGCCAGAAAGCGCGTGCTTGGACCGAGTGGGGGACAGCCGAGTATGTGCGTCGACAGGAACGAGACGACGAGACAATGCCGTTTTGCATCGCTTAACGCACACCTCAGCCACTGGCAGCTGAAAACAAAGTGCAATACAGAAGTTTTGGGGGGTTCTGTATAGTTTGAACACGAGACCTGGTTCGACGGTGTCAGTTCCACGGGCACGAGCGAGCGCATGTCTCCGAACTGCATCTCTTACCATCTCCCTTACTGGTTTTGCGGCCGCCACTCAATGCTCACAACAGCGGCAACGTCTCAGCGAGAACGTTGTCCCCTGTGTGTGTGTGTGTGTTGCCTTTCCGCTGAAATGCCTTCAACTTTCCTAAGTGGCTTCCACCTACCTCTCCTCCTCCCCTTCCTCTCGCTCACGCGCCTTTTTGCCCCCTTTCCCTCGCCACCTGCAGCGTACCTCAGTCTTGCCCATTCTCTGGGTTTCTGTTGGGCTCACTTCGGGGCTGTTGGGGTCGGGTATCCTGAGCCGCCTACAATGTCCGCAGAATCTCAGCGTGTCGTGTATGGCGCGACGTTCGACATCCCATACGCCATCGGCAGTGTATCTGTTCCACTCGACGCTCTTGCGGCATCATCGCCGCCACGAGTAGTGCCACAGGAAGTGAACAAGGCCGGCCCGTCCCCATCCTCCTCGTGCCGTCGCGGTTTGAGCTCGGGCAACATCAGCTCCGTGCGTCGATGTACGCATCACCGGTACTGCTACGTCCGCGATGGGGGTGATCTCTCGCAGGACGCCTTCTATCGGTGGTTGGAGCAGCAGCAGCAGAAGCACCGGGAAGGCGTCCATGCAAGTAGCACGAGCAGTCCTCCGAATGAGGACCCCGGAAGACCATTGACTCCTACGATGGGCATAACATCCACGAATGCAACCTCCTCAGCATTGCCTGATGCGCCAACAAGTCCCTCGCTCTTTTACGCATCCGTGAAGTGCGTCGTGTTTGTGCTCCCCAACAGCTTTCCCCACCCCCGCCGTGTTCTTCGGCACCCCCCTTTCATCATCGAGGACGATACGTGGGCGGAGCACCTTGTGGAGGTACAACTGCACTTCTGGCCGCACCTCAAGATCCCGCCCGCCACGGTCGTGCACCAGGCACTGCTAGAGCGTCGTCTTTCGCTTGGGCCCTCGACTCAGCCGAGTGGTGCTGTCTCTGCTGCTGCGCCGGCAGAAGATGTACGTGAGGTGTGGGTACCACAGCTGCTGGCGAGCACCTATGGCAAGCCGAAGTTGCTATCGGTAGCCACAAACGTGACAGTGCGTGTGCCGACCCATCATGCAACAGCGACTGCACCAGACACGACCAAGGCTGCCAGTCGCATGGTTGTCGTTGCTGAGAAGGTCGACACACTTCATCTGTATCACCCTTCTCTCGACGTGGTTCGGCACATTCGAGCAGTGCTCGCCATGTCGCGCCTGCCCGTTCTGGAGGCGCTGCGCGAGGCCTTTGACGCAGCCTACTCGACGCCTCCTCCCATGAATGCGAATGGCAGCAGTCACAGCGCGACGTCTTCTACACTCACTGACGTGGAGGTGACGCCGGGGGTAGCAGTGGACACATCGCTTTCAACGCCGTTCGCGCACTCGTGGTCGCTCCCGTTTGAGGATACTATTGCCGAGTACGCCGAGCAGCGCGCGTCAACGTCGGTGGCGGTGCTTCAAGCGGTATTGGAGAAGCTGAAGCGTGAGCGGCAGGAGATGGAGAAGTCTTGCGAGGGGTCCATGGAGCAGATTGTGGAGCTCGCCACCGTCGCACTCCCTACCCAACTGCAGCGGGTACACACGCGGTGTATGAAGCTCTACAGGAAGGAGTAAGTTAACTGCCTTGTAGGTCGCGCATCTTTGCTTCTCCTTCACCTCTCTCTCTGGCTTGGATGGGATGGAGTAATCTAGAAATACTCCTCAGCTGACCCAATGCGGGCTAGGCATCTCGACCTATTTTGCGTGGGTTCACCTGGCTAAAGGCTTGTGTGTGTGTGTGTGTGTGTGTGTGTGTGTGTGTGTACCACAGCGACGTCGACCAGTCGTCCCTTTTTGCCATCTCTCCTTTTCATTTCTCGCCCGTTATTCCGTCCCGTGGGACGGCTGCCTGCTTACGAGCGCATCCTAAGCAAAACAGATCATCAAAGACAGAGCGGGCAAGGTCATTTTTCCTCGCGTGCGCTCTACGCCTCCTATCGATACACGTGCGTCGGCCGTCATGCGCATGAAAAGTGGTGTGGCATGATGTAGGTGAGAGCGAAAACATATGCTTGTACGTTGGAAATAGAAAGAGAGCAGCGCCACGAGACAGGACACAAACAGCGGGAACAGCTGTCTGTGTGGAATGGCGCTGTGAAATGGGTAGACCTTCATGGCGTTGTCTGCTCGTTGTCCCGTTTTGGTTTTTGTTGTCGTTTGAAACAACTCCTCACCCTCCGATCTCTGCCATCACGCACGTAAACTCACCCTCTTCCACTTCCCTTCCTTCCCCCACCACCCACCCACTCCCATACTTATTCCTGACCTGTCCCTTGCTCTCCCCTGCTGGCATCACATCACCCTCATCCACGCACACATATATGCACATATACTCACACATATGTGATGTCAAAATAGTTTGCTGCATGTTACGCTACCCTCTTTCTCTCTCTCGAGCCTGTTCTTTCGCCCCTGCCTTCCATCACCAATAGTCACATTGATCTGTATCTCTCTCTCTATATACTAGCCGTGACTCTTCCCCTTGTGTGTGCGCCCCCCTCTGCACGTACTGTTGTGGTGTGCTTGTTTGGCCCAGCACCAACCAACCCCCCCCCTCTTTTTTCTGTTATTGTGATTCTCTCTCTTCTCGTAGTGTGCATTCATTCGAATTTCATCATTTTTTTCGCTTGCTAGCCCCCCTCCCTCCCTCCCTCCCTCCCTCCCTCTCTCCCCTCTGTCCTAACATCGTGTGCCCGTGTGTGTGTGTGTGTGTGTGTGTGTGTGTGTGTGTCCCGCCGGCTTTTTTGGTCATCTGCGCCAACACCAGCGGTGAGAAGAAGTGCAAACAGGGCACACTTCACTCCCTTCTTAAGCACAGACAAACAAACACACACGCCCACCCAGCAAGAGAGAGAGAACACGCGCAGCCACTCCAGGAAAACAGGCAGTCATAAAAAAGCACCTCAGCAAGCTGCACTTTACATGCACAAACAAAAAGGCATGAGAAGCAAACAACAACAACAAATAAAAAAGAAAACGCAACAGTCAAACAGCAAAGGAAAAAAAAAGGAAATCCTTCATTGATCTCATTGGAGTCATCTACAGGGTGTGCCTGCGCCCTCCCTATTTCTCTCTCCCCGCGCTCACCTTTCATAGAATTGTTCCATTATTAGCGCTTCTTTCTTTCTTTTCCTCGTCTTGGGCCGCGTTTGCTTCCTCGCTCCCTGTCGTTTGAGACTCCTTTGGGTCTCGGTTGTCGTGGCTGTTTCTTTTGTTGTTGTTGGTACAACTTCATCAGTGTCATTTTTTTTCCTCTCAGCCTTTCTTCTCATTACGTTGCTGACGCACTTGAACGAACCGGAGCGCTTAATCCGTCCTCTCTTGATTGTCTTGTAGTCTCTTGTTGTCTCCCCTCTTGCTCTAGTGGGTGCTGCTCCACCTTTCTAACTTTGCCGTGTAATTTTAGTGCTTACTTCTGAGCTTCCTCACCCTCCTTCCCTTTCTTCGTCTGAGAGTCGTTTCTTTTCGCTTGCTCTTCTTCTCCCTTCTCCTCACTCTCACCCCACACACTTCCGCTCCTCTCTGTTTTACTCAGCAAAGCTGCGCCTGTCTACCTCCCCCCTCCCCTGTTGACCCGCCTCCTCAACTATCATTTTGCGTTTCTTTTTTGGGGGGATAGAGAGAGAGGGAGGCGTTTGCCTATCGAATAGCCGAGCAAAAACGAAAACCGGCAAACGAGGCAGGAGGAGAACAACGTGAAGCGCTGAAGCGAAAGCCACGGATTGCGCTACCGTTGCTGCGCCACCACCGTTTCTGCGGTTGTCGTTGCCCCACTTTCGTCTCGTTCGGGTCCCGCCTGCCCTCCCCTCCTTTCTCCCACGCTACAGCCAGACGCACTGGCGCAGACGGAAACATACAATATTTACTTTCACCTCGTGTGGTGGTAGTGGGGGGAAGGGACTGGGGTCTTCGACCTCGCTGCTGCGGCTGGTGTCTCCTTATTGCGCACTCTCATTTTTTGATTCTCATTTTCAGGTTCGTGTGAGGGGGGCCGTTTGTTCTCCTTTGTTGTTGTTGTTCGGCCCCCAACACGTGCCGCTTGTCGCACGCGCGAGCTTTTACGGCCTCCGCCTCTGGCCTCCCTGTGGTTGTGCCCCTTTTTCTCATTCTCTTTTTTTCACTTGCACATCTCCTGCTTTGCATAATCGCTTGCCCCAGAAGAGCCTTTCGTTGGCGACTCTAGACGATGAACAAGCCTCTGAACGCGTTGGTGGTGTGCGGCCCATCTGGTGTAGGCAAGGGAACCCTACTGGGCCGCCTTATCCGTGAGTACCCCAACCGCTTCGCCTACTCGGTGTCGCACACAACTCGTAAACCACGTCAGGGAGAGGTAGATGGCCGTGAGTATCACTTCATAGACTGTGAGAGCATCCTCAAGATGCGCGACAACAACGAGTTCCTCGAACTGTGCGACGTGCACGGTAACCTCTACGGCACGAGCGTCGCCGCCGTGCACGCCGTACAGCAGGAGGGGAAGGTGTGCATCATCGAGATAGATGTGAAGGGGGCACAGAAACTGTTCGACCGCACCGACAAGGCGCTGAACGCCGTGTACTTCTTCATAACGGCTCCAAAGGAAGAGCTGCGCAAGCGCATCATGAAGCGTGGCGCCGATAATGAGGCGATGCTGCAGCGGCGTCTTGAGACAGCCGAGTCAGAGTACAAGTTTCTCGAGGAGAATCCCGACTTCTTCTCCGTGCTGCTGGTGAATGATGAGCTGGAGGCGGCGTACGCTGGTCTCTTGGCCGCCATCAATGACCAGCTGAGGAAGCACAACATGGAGAAACTGACTGCCTAGAGGTGGAGTAACTTCCCCAACAGCCAGGTGGTGTGCGTCAGCGTCTCTTAAAAGGTGGTAGTGTAACGGTGGAGACAACGGAAAGACAAGCAGTGCAAAAGGGCAGGAGACGAAACCAAAAAAAAAAATGAAGTGACCAGTGAAGAAGTACGCTACACGAACATTCGAGAAAGACGTTACGTCTGTGCTCGTTTAGGGAGGGGGGTATCACAGCGTCGGTGGGGCTGAAAGAAGAAGGCTGAATCCCGTCCCCTCACGAGACCACAAGAGAAGCTCTGGTGGTGCAGGAAAATTCAAGAGTCGCGAATGCGCGAGACGGGGAAGTGCATCGTTTCCTACAGGATGATCCAATGGAAAGGAAGACACACAAGAAGACGCGTTGGCGCCGTCGACTACCATACGGAGTCGAATACCTCGGCCGCCCTTTCCGGCGATTGGTACCCACACACGCCCATTTCTGATCACTTTTGTTATCGATGGAAGCAGGGCGACTGTGTGGGGGCAAAGAGGCGGAACGGCTTGGGTTGCACATTGTCGGTGTGGCGATGGTGAAGCCACTATTTTTTTGTTTTTTTTTTTTTTCGTTTCACTCAAGTTCCACTGTATCTTGGGCTACCGCTTTTCCCTTTAAGGGGAAAGAGAGGAAGGAAGGGGGAAGGTGGTGGCGCTTCTCTGGTGCGCTCTTCTTCTCTGTTGCACTCGTTTGAGGCTCGGTCACACTCCCCCCCCCCCGCCCCCAAAAGTCCTTTTCTGTGTTTTTTTGTTCTCTGCTGCTCTGTTCGCGAAAACATACGTCTTGCTGGATGTCGTTATGAGTGTGTATAAGTGTCATCAATCACGTCTTACTCGTTTTCCCCTCCCTGTCACTTTGAGTGGCACGCAGCTCTCCATCTCACCAGCGCGGCACCCTGAATAACGTGCCTTTCTAAAGCAACACGTGAAAGTCACTTCAAAGCGGCGCAACAGTTAATAGAGTTGTACAGCGTCACGTTTTGAATTGGGTGGAGGGCGATGGATGAGAAGGGGGGAGGCATGATTGGTTCCACTCCGTGACTTCACCCCGCACGCAGGCCATATTGGCTGGCTGGTCGTTGCCAATGTCATTGCCTCCTCCTCCTCCTCTTGCATTGTGTGTATCTGAGAAAAATACACGATTTTTCTTCTTTTTCTTGCGAGGGCATAGCGCATGAAAGCCTTGAACAATGCTGCTCACCGAAGAAATGAAAAGCGCACCCTCTCTCTCTCTCTGCGTCCCTCCGCTCCCTCTGTTTTCACCCGTCTCCCCCTCCCCCTAATCTCCTCCTTGGCAGGTGAGAATACAAGCCACCGAAACTCACACAAACACACATCCCTCTTCTCCTTTCCTTGTTGATCTTGGCCATGCGTGTCTGGAGAGGTGTCGGCCAAAAAATGCTCGTGTACACCATCCATTGAAGAACATTGCAGCAACCATACCTCAGTCCTCGCTGTCATCCTCCTCTCCGCCCTCCGTCCTCCGCCTATGCCACCCACGCAGATACACAGACACACGCGTGGATATACGTGGATGGCATATGGGTATGGGTGTATGCGTTGGCGTGTGCTCTTCTCCTTTGGTGGGGAAGGGAGGAGAGAAGACAAGAGAAGTGGGCCGATATGTATAGGAGGAACTCATTGAAAAAAGGGGAAACCGGAAAAGTCTGCGTATCTTCACACACGCTCCGTACTCGCTGAACGAATATGTCAGTAAACTGTGCCAGCACGCAAACTTCTCGACCGCGCAGCTACTTCCCCGCATTTCTGTTAGCGAATGTCGTTGCTTGAGTGGCAGCGCCTCTATTCTCTCTCTCTCTGGGTATTTTGTTGCGTAGTAGTGAGAGACAGACAAGCCGACTGCAGAGATGAAAAAGAACGCAGAAAAGAAGAGGCTCATGCAGGGAAGCGGCAGTGAAGCCCAGAGTAGGCACCAAGGAAGAGGACGAAGCAGTTGCGCTTGGGGTATTCGCCAGGATACTCAATCTCATCCTCACCGGTCTAGTGAAATCCCCTTGTTTTACTCGCATCGCTCCTCCCTCTGTCTCTCTATCCTTTCCCCGCTCCTTCGTCCTCGCACGCGCATAGCGCCCTCGTCTGCTTCTTCGGTTGTGTTCTCTGAGGGTACTCCCCGCCGTTTTTTTTTCGTGTGTTTGTCTGTTTCTTCGCTCACCTGTCTCGTTCTGCTGCCGGTGGATCAGTCAATGCCGCGAGCTCAGTGTACACGCGTCGGTGCACATGCATTGAATGGGGGTGTGTGGCAGCTGCGATGCGCAGCCCTCGGGTGGGGAGAGGCCGAGGGAAGGGAAAGAAAATGTACTCTACATTGTGTTGTGTCGAAGGATGGCAAACACCACGCCAAGGATGGAAACCCAAGGCAGCTTTTCAGCTCGATCAAACTCACCCTTGAACGGAGCTCCTCCGCGGCACTAGCGGTGCGTGTGAAGTGCAGGTCTCTCGATGTGGAAGGGGAGTAAGAGCGCATCCAGTGGGCCGCCCCTTTTTCAGTCGGACAATTTTCTGCTTATCCCTCGCCCCACTTGCATTTTTCTATTCGCACCGTGGCGTTGCCGCTTCCTTGAACTTGTGCCCACCTCCTTTCCCTGCGCATCTCTCCCCATCTCCACCTCAATCCCATTGCACAATTACCTCCATGCCGCTTCACTCTCCAGAGCACAGACGCCGAAAGAAAGCACAGGCGACCTCGGCTGCTTTTTTACTGTCGTGTTTTCTCACATTGCCTATCAGACTGCCGCCGCAAAACGACCTCTGCCCCTTCAACAGCTATCACCGCAGCCTCTTCGCACATGCGAAAGGGAGATTGCCACGCCTCAGTGCCGCAATACACTCATTAGAAGCTCTGTGTTCGAACGAGCGAGTCTCCTCGTGTTTGAGGAGGGAGGGAGGGGAAGGGCTTTTTTCTTCAATAGAGCACGGCCGCAGCCCCTCTGACGCAGAAGCGTGGTCGTCAACTGCACATTCTGGCTAAACCAGAGGGAAGTTGTTGGGGAACCAGAAAGTGAGATCGAGTCTCCCGTACTTTGTTTGCGCATGCTTGACTGGGAACGACACCCTCGTACATCATTGTATCCAGGTTTACTTTTCATTGCTTTTCTCTTCCTCTCAGGCCAGGTAATGTGGACGTCGCCGCGATGAAAAGTGTGTCGCCGAGTGCAGATAGGTCTTCTGCAGCCTCACCGTCGAGTCCACCTACACCAGCCGTTGCTGGAAACGCTGCTGGGACATCGAGGCCGTCGGCGTCACATGAGATGCGGACGGAACCGCGGTACATAAGGCTACCAGATGCACTCTACGCTCTGCGTCGCCGCTACCCCTCCGTGACGGAGAGTGTTTTTCTGGAATGCACGCGCTGCCATCAGTGGGTTGCGGTACCTGTCTTGCGTGAGATTCCGAACGAAGTAGCGAATGCTGTTGTGTCGAGCAGTGCGGAGGGATTGGATCCGATAAGCAAGCGCACTGTCTATGGCGGTCCGCTGCGTCACACACATCAGGACCTCTTGCGCCGACGTGAAGAACTCGCGAGCGACACCGCCGTCCCGCAATGGCGGTCAAGGCGACTCCAGGAAAAGCAGAGCCACCTCGCGAGCGGCGACGTCGACCAAGACGGTGGGACGCATGGTGACGTCGACGGGGCAGAGACGACGACCTCACCGCAGAGTTTCTTCGAATCCCTTCTGAAGCAGCTGCGACGCAACCGGCGCCAGCCAGGGGAGGGAACGGCGGACTCGACGACGGGGGCCTCTGAGAGTGCGCATCAGGGACGCCAACGGCACATGCCTCTCTACATTCCAAATCCTGATACGTTTATCTGTGCCGGGTGGCAGTGCGCCTGGGACGCGGACGCACTTGCCGACCTTCGGCAGGACTGGCTGCAGAGCATCTACCGCGCCCTTCCCATGCCTTCTGTGTGCGAAGAGAGCATAGCCCTCTCCTCTGAAGCGTCCTCATCCTCCTCCTTCCCAAGCTCCCCAGTTGCCACTTTCGTCGAAGTACTGCGGCAGAGAAGGTCAGCGCTGAATGAAGCCCTCGCGCAGGAGCTCCATTTGGGGAGGAGCCGGCGCTGGGGACGCGGTGCTGGCCAACGGGCGGGCCGCACTGAACACAACCTGGAAAATCAGGATAGTCTGCCAGCCCTATCATTGCCCGGCAGCGCCGCAGTGGGCGACATAGCACTCTCTCGGATGCAGGCGTCGTGGGTGAGGGCGGCAGCTCTGCACCTGCTGCGCAACACAGGCAGCGCCAGTGAAAGCTTCCCTGTGAAAGCCACGGCCAACGACTACGCAGATGCCGAGGTGCCGCACCGCCGTCATTCCAGCGCGGAGGAGGACAGCCAGAAGAACGTGCTTTCCGCCTACTGCTGGGCGGTGTGCGACGCATGTGGCAAGCTCCGTCGTGTCGCACAGCCCTTCCCTGGCGGCGCCCCCTTCGTGTGTGCGATGGCGGTGACAACATCCTCATCCTGCCGCGCCGCCCGCGGCGGCAACGCTCCGCATTGCAACTCAGCGTCTAGCCTTGACCATGCGTGTAGTGTGTCGGAGATGGAAGGGCTTATGCAATGCAACATGAAACTCTGCGAGGCAGAGCTAATCTACGCCGCCCTCTCATCCCCCTTCCTCCCATACCCTCTCAGGTCACAGCTGTCCTCGCTCTGTCGGCGACAGACCAGCGTCAAGGATCCCCAGGAGTCGGCAGAGCGATTGAGCAGGGCTGATGTGGCGCACGTTTTGCTTTCTGAGCCGCTACTGCGGACAATTCGGTCCAGCGTACGGGAGTCGATGAGGAAGGGGACCCCCAGTCGCACTGCTTATCAGAGACATCGCGCCTCTGGCGCCGCTGCCGCTTCCACTCCGGGCTCGACGAAGCCGCGTCGCAAGGCCTCAGCATCGGAACTAAATGACGCTGATCCCGAACTGGCAGAGAGGGAGCTCTTCCTCTATCGCTCACTCCCCATCTTGCGCGAGCTTGCCCGCACCATAAAGGCGCGGAGCATCAGCGCCTTTGTGCGGCAGCTACAGCTCACCCCAGCGCAGATTCAGGCAAAGCGTGAGGCGGTGATGCTAGACTCCCTCCTCAGTGATCACCAGCGCACCTCCATTACCGGAGGCAGCAGCGGCACCGCAAAAGGGAGGGCCGCGGCGGTGATTGCCACGACGAGCGAGGCAGAGACGGCGCACGAGAAGGTGAAGCTGGAGGAAGGGGCCACTGCGAGCACCGAACCTGCGGAGCGTTTACCACCGCACCCCACCCGCACACAGACAAGAGAACCGTCATCCAAGTTAGCGCAGCTTTTTACTCCGGAAGAGGCACCGCCAGCAGCCAAGAAGGAACCTATAAAAGTGGAAGCTGTCAGCGGCAGCGAAGTTGCCCTGCCTCGGCCGGTGGTGGAGCGGACACCAGCTCGATCAAGGCGGCAGCTACCCTATGAAACAGTACCGCGGACTTTGGAATGCCAGCAAGGTCTCGAAAATGAGACTGCTCAGCAGCCACAGCAGCATACCGCCCCTGCTGCACCTCGAAAGCGCGGGCGACCACCTCGTCAGTGGACTGAAGTGCCGTCAAAGTCGGTGGTTTCTGGGTCCCAGGTAACTACAGAGGCGACGGTTGTCACTGGAGATGCCAACACGCCGTCCCCTCGCCGCCGCCGGCGGCGTTGCGAGAAAGTTCCAGGGAAGGAGGAAAAGACAGCAGCGAGTAGTGTGGTTCCTGCAGGAAAGGGTGAGGCAGTAGCAGAGCTGGCAGGCTCACTGGCACCGCCGCCACGTGGACGACCGCGCGGACGGCCACTCGGAAGCGGCTCAGCGAAGCGGAGGCACAGCCAAGGTTCCAAGGACGAAGATGCGGAAGTGAAGGCTGCAAATGGCGGCAAGTGGGAGGTGGTGCATTGGGTGCAGTGCGATCTGTGCTGCAAGTGGCGCATCGTACCGAAGCGCGTGCCGGCCAAAGTCAAGTTTTGGGAGTGCACGATGCGCTACGACGAGGTGCGCGGCCGGACCACTACCTGCGACGACCCAGACGATGCCGAGATCTCCCCGTGAGTCAACGAAACTACGCGCCCGCACGAAGTGTGTAACGTTATGATCTACTGCGGTGGTTGTGTCCGCTATACACCTAATCACTCATCAATAGCACATCTGAAGAGCGAGCAGGAAGGAGAAAAAAAGGAAAAGACGGACGCAAGCAGGCAGAAAACGAAACACTAAATTGCCTCCCTTGTGCGCACACGTGTCTCTGACAGTGATTCAACGCGCTGTCAGAGGCACCCAGTTGTCACCGCCGCCGTACAACCGCCCACGGTGGAGGGAAGACAATTGCACGAGCTCCGCACCAACGTTTCATGCGGACTTGTTGTTTTTCGCTTGATTGCGTGCTTGTGCACCCACTGATGCCCCCTACCGTATAGTTCCGTGTGCGTCTGTGGGCCACGTCGTGTTGTCGAGGCGTCTGCTCACCTGCACGCTCCCGTTTTATTCCTTCACACTGGCCTGTCTGCGCGACGCCCTCACTCTCCTCTCGTTCCACTGCTTCTCCCCCCCCCTCCTCTCTCTCTCTCTTGGATTGGGCGTACAACGATGCTCCCCTCACATCGCTTTGTGCTTCGGTGATTCCCATTACTCTTCACCAACTTCGTTCTCGTCCACTTCCCCATCCACCCCCCCCGTCAACTCTCACACACAAAAGGGTACGTAATATATGGCCTCCCTTCTCGTTGCGGTTCCTGCCTCTGTTTTCCCCGGACTTTTCTCCGCTCTCTCCCTCTCTGCGTGCGTTGTTGTTGTTGCCAGTGTTGTTGTTCTCCTTGGTTGCTGATCTTTAGTGGATCGCTGCAGCATACCCCTCCTGCTCGCTCTCCTCCGCGGCTACCCTTCACCGCCACTCCGCAGTGTTGTGGTTGCACATGCGCGCACACGTGCCACGGGCCGCTGGCACAATTTCCCCTACGTTGCTGTTTTCATCTCTCCTCGTCTACACCTTTGCCTGCTGGTCCCCCCCCCTCTCCTTATCTTCGCCTTTCGTTCATTCCATCATCGTTCCCCCTCTCTCTCCCTCTCACGTCTCCTCCTTTCCAGCTTCGGGCTTTAGAGGCAAGGGGGGGTGTTGCTCAACACCGCCTTTTCAACGAAAGGGGTCGCTGAACGGGACGTAGAAGGGGAAGGGGCCGACTGGCCAAGAGGCAACAGGCGAAGATTGAAGAGTGGAAGCTGCAAGAGAGAGGCGCTTTTTCACACGCTCTCCATCGCTCTACCTCTCTCTCTCTCGGTAGTGCTGTTGTTGGCTTCACTCTTGTACAGCACTTTCTGCCGCCTTCGTGTTCTTGCGCGGTGTTTGTTTGTTTTCGTGTGTGTGTGTGCCTTATCGAGGTAACAGCGACCGCAGTTTTTCCTGCACAGTGCTTTGGGTGCCTAGCACATCAGCATAGCTCTTGTAGAAGCATGTCTTCGTGTCCTCGTGCGCCCTCCGAAAAGGAGTCGAAGGACTCTACGGACGCAGCGCACATTATGTGCTTCGCCTGCTCGCGCTGTGAATACCCTATCTGCGACTGCAGCAAGCTGCTGCTTCGTAAGGTCCCTCAGGGGCCGAGCGAATACGCCTTTCACTATAACCTGGATGGGCTCCTCGACCTCGAGGATGTGCAAGTCCCATGCTACAGCGCGGCTGAGGTAGTACACACTTCGGCCGTGGTGTCCGAGTCTCTCATGAAGTTTCCGATGCCGCCTGCCGCGCTGGTGGTGGCCCTTGAGTCCATTGTACAATCTCGCAAACACTGGATCCAGCAGCGTCAGAACATGAATGCCCGACTGCACGAGCGCGGCGTTGCGGCGTTGCCCACAACGGCCACAGAACCCTCGATGGAAGCGGTCACAGGCGGCACGGCTTCGTCAAGCGAGAGCACGCCTTCCCCTCCTGCTAGCACGAGCAGGGATGTGGATGCCGTCCCTGTGGCCACCATCACCACAGCTGCGAGCAGCACACCCATCGTGCGTCGCTATGGGGACACGGCAGAGAGCCGTATCGACCTTGTGTGCGTCAAGGACAGCGTGCTCGACGGTGGAGTGCAGGAGTGCACGAAGGACCGTAGTGCAGTGGCCACCACGGTAGTCAGCCCGGAAGACCAACGCGCTGATGAAGGAGCAGAAGCAGCCACCTACCGCGGAGAGGGAGAGGTAGTGAGGTCGACCTCCATGACCGCGCCAGCAGTCATCCGAGACGCAAGCTTTGCCAGCATTCAGGCAGACGTCATGAAGGCTGCCACCGCCGCCGCCGCCGAGACAAGTTGGACCTCACCTGGCAATTTTCGCCTCCGTGAAGCATTCATCGACGTGAGCCGCTCCACGCTGTCTTCACGCGCGCCATGGTTCCAGGACTATAAATGTGTGAGCCGGGTGCAATGCCCAGACTGCCACCAACCGTTGGGCTTTGTGTTCTGCATCTCCGACGCAAAGGAGCAGCAGCAGCGCTCGTCACGTGAAGTAGCGGCGCCGCTTGAAACTACACTGCAGACGCAGGGAGTGAAGCGGCCAGCCACGTCGGAGGCAGATGAGACAGGCAGCACTGACGACACTGCAGCCTCACCAAACGCCAGCACTGTCGACCGTAGTGACACCGACCCAGCCATCGCTCCGCTGACGGAAGCGACGCAGCTGCCGCATGCAAAGAAGACACGAAATGAAAAAGACGCACAAGCGGCAGCGTCGGCCAGTACGTGGCACACGTGGCAGGAAGCGCAGCTACACCGGCAGCGCAGTGGCGCTGAAGAGTGCCAGGGGGGATGCGGTAATGAGGTGGAGGACGAGCGACGAGGCAGCGCGGACGAGGATGACGACAACGACCAGGAGGCAGCCCCTGATCGGTTCATCGGACTCGAACTGAAGCGCATTGTTCAGCGCCAATGGACCCTGAGCGTCTTTCACGAACGTTACAGCAAGTCGCGTCATCTGCACACCTTTCGCGAGTTATTTCCCGAAGCTGAGGAGCTGCAGAGCCTGTATAGCCGCCTGCTCGGCTTGCGCACCCAGACGGAGCTTTACAGTAGTCTGCTGCGCCGGCACAAGGAGCAAAACGATGTGCAGATGGCACTCTTGATGAGCAACAAGGATCGCATGCACACGTACGACGAGAAGGTCAAGACAATGCAGCAGATCATCGAGGCACAGCGGGCGCAGATTGCCATGCAGACGCGGCAGATTCGAAATCAAGAAGAGCTTGTGCAGAGCCATAGGCGGCAATTTGCCACTCAGAAGCGGCAGATGGATGTGGAGCAGCTCCTCCTCGTGCAGCAGAGCAAAACCATCGAGTCCCAAAAGGAGCAGCTACGCTTGCTCAAGGATCACTTCCAGGCAACACGGCCTGAGGTGTTGCTGGACGCGCGGCTGAGAATCAACCCTTGCCCATACCCCTTGCTCAGCCGCCTCCCACCCAGCGACACTGGCGATGCAGAGGCGTCGCAAGTTGTCGAAGCAACCTCGCTGCTTCGCCAACTCTCAGCGAGAGGTCAGTGCTGCGAAGAGGCAGACCATGATTGGGCTGACACAGAGGAAGAAGAAGAGGCGAAGGCAGAGGAATGGGGAGAAGGCGACAGTCGGACTCCACAGACTGTGGCAGCGTCCGCGCGCCTCTCTGTTGCGCCTTCAGGAACACCGCCAGCGCACCTCTGCGGTATCCCAACGTCGTCCGCGACCCGCCACCTTGGAACTCCCTCCGAGGATGACCAGACGTTAGCTCACGCATCGCGCCAACTTTCTTCCTTCGGCTCTGATTAGAAAAGAAAAGCAGCGCGCATTGCAAGGCTACTAAGGTGTGGAGCTGGGGAATGGATACGGGTGGGCCACATCTTTTCCTCGTTTCAATCGCGCCTCCCCCCGCTGCACACAGACACAGACACATTAGAGAGGTGAAAATGACCACTGTGCGTGCGGTAAAGCACGCACACACACACACACACACACACACACACACACGTGGCGACACGCATACACGCTTACACGTCACGGAGGATGTCCTCAACACCCATGCAACTCCCGTGTGTTTAACGTGGTGGTGCCTTTCTTTTTTTTTTTTTTCGCATTTTCTGGTCGCTAAAATGTTTCTCCCCCTCCCCCTCCCCAGCCTCAGCGAGGCCACGACACACGAACGAAGGACTTCGCAACGCCTATGTATGGGGCTCATCGAGGTGCCGCCGCTGTTGCACTCGCATGCGGCTGTGCTCGGTGGGCCGCTATGTGAATCTATCGAAGAGAGCGAAGCAGATCACACCTACGAAATGAAACGAAAGAGCGAGTTAGGAACGGGCCCCTACCCCTCACTTTCCTTTCTCGCGTCTAATCCCACGTGTCACTCCTCTTTCCTCTATGCGCACATACTCCTCCTCTCCCCACCCTCCTTCTCCGCCACTTCACCTGCCGTTTATGTGCAAACACATACGCGTAACCACCTCTTTCCCTTCTCCCGTACTCTCACCAAATTTGAGCTCGTGGGCGGTGCTTATCCCGCCTCCCTCCTCCTCCCTTTTAACGGGCAACTTGTTTGTTGTCTCTGTTTCTCTTCCTGGAGAGTTAAGGAAGGAGCGCGCGTTGGCGATATCACACCACCTCGCATGTGCTGTCTCTCATACAGCTGCTGCACAACCTGCCCTGTTTTTTGTTTTCATTTATATTTACCTTTCTTGACCAGCAGTCGCCTGTGGCGACGCGCGTTTTCCTCTCTCAGCCTCCCCTCGCACCCGAATGAGCAGAGGGATGGAAAGTGGAGGACCCAGCGGAAACTCGTTCGCCTCGGCGAGGACCTCGAACTCCAACCTTAGTCAAGATCACAGCACGGTGACGCTTGGGTCTGCCTCCCCAGTGCTGCGGGCGGTTAGCAGCCCAACGCCCGCCGCGACACCCGCCTCTCCGCCGCCTGAGGCGGACAACCTGGAGGGACAGTCAAAAGACTTCCTTATTCAACGCGTGCGAGCACTAGAGCGTCAGCTGAAGATACGCAACAGTGACTGCGCGCGCCTGCTAGAGGAGCGCAAGCAGCTGCTGCCGCTGAAAGAGAAGTGCGAATCGCAGCGGGAAATGATCGTAGCGCTGCGTGATCAGCTGAATTTGGCAAAGGTGCAATGCGAGTCTGCAAACGATGCGATGGAGGAGATGCAGCGCCGGCAGCGCAACAAAGAACACCGCGAGCGCGTGGCCTATGCAGAGCGCGCCCTGTACGGTGCCAATGCCCCTCCCGGGTCTACCACTGGAAACACGAGTAGGCCAGCAACTTCCAGCTCAGCAAATGCCACGCCCGCTTCGGCGCCGAGAAGTAACGACATGCGGCGTGCTCCTGGAGGGACCGTGGTAAACACCACGTCCGGACCACAAATAATGTACGACAGCTCTGACATCTCCTCTGTGGGCTTCACCAAGAATGCAAAGTTGCCGTACGACTTCCTGGGTGGACCTGGAGTGCAGCTGCAGTACCTCAGTCCCTACCACGGGAACTCGTGCAGCGGTGCTGGAGAGGAACCGGAAGGCGGTTGCGACGCCTCCGATGATGCTCAGGTGCGCCGCACGATGGCAACAGCGGCGGAGGCGATTGAGATGGATGCCAAGCACACGGAGAAAGAGGACGAAGAGTATCAGGCACTAGTGGCACGCCTCAAGGCACTGCGCGATGGAGACAAGTAGTGGATTCCCCCGCCCCTTCTCTCTTTCTCTCTCTCTCTCTCTCTCTGGGGCGCTAAAAGATCCAGAAGCACACCTCCTCCACTCACCACACGCAAGGGGTCGAGAAGAGGACGCCCACCACGGTGCGCTGCACTCCACAGGCGTTCGAGGCGAACGTACAGCACACACACGCACACACACACACCGAATGTGTATTGGTTTTGCTTCCCCCGATCCGTTCGCCCGCCGCATCGCTACAAACAGAAGCGGCAGGAAAACAGCATCGAGGAAACAGAATGTGGACAAGGAAGGATGTGAGTAGGGGTACGGGGGGAGGACCTAAACGCCCCAATTCTTCGAAGCGCTTCGTCATTTTTTTTTTCTTCCTTTGCAGACCGCACCAGCTGCAGCTCAGGCTCCTCTCTACCTCTGCCCTTTCGCTTCCTTCTCCGACCTCTCACACCTCTCTCGCCTCATCTACTCGTTTGTTGGCGGCCACTTGTGGGCTTTGTTCACAGTGTGATTTTGTTTTTTTTGCTGCTTCCTTTTCCTTGCTCCTTACTCACTCTTGTGCAACGCGCATCCCACTGCTGCCGCGATGACGGGGAAACACCCCAGCGTACTATCAGGGCGCACTACACCAACTCGCTGTAGGGTAGCCAAGCAGCGCCTATTCCTACCAGAGTCGAGCCGCTTCTGGTGGTGACGAGGTCAGGTGTCTACAGCGTAGGGAACTCAGAGCGATTCATCGCTACTGATACCCGCGCCCAGGCCCTCGATAAGGCTGCGTCCGCCTGACCCGCGAAGCGGTGGTAGCGAGAGTGTGAGGCAGAGGCCGTGCGCCGATAACTGAGGCGGCGTATTGCGGTGATGCGCGGCTAGTGTTGCTGCGCGCCACGCGATGGGCCTGTGACAGGCCAGGAGTAGAGCCAAAGTTGAACTCGTGTGTTGTATGACAGAATGGGCTTGTTGGGAAAGGAAAAGCCTTTCTTTATTTCTTCATTCTCGATCTGCGAATCTCTCTCTGTATGCGTCTGTGTTCGCCTCTGTGCCATTCACCTGTGTGCGACTGGCTCCCCGTTGCGTCCCTCTGAAGGTATTCAGTCTCCTGCTCTTTACTCTTGTGCCTTAGCTTGAACCATCCTGATTGCATGTGTGTCTGTGGGAGGGGGGGGGGGGTTGCGGTGTTTGTGTGCGTCGTGGGAGCTCTCTGCGAACGGCTCTGTGCCGCCCTTGTTCACCACTGATCATCTCTCCACGAATCTTTCGCCTTCATGCCCATGTACGGAAGAAGTGAAAGCGGGTCCGAAATATGGTCTGTACTGCATGCTTGCATTTTGTCAGTCTCTTCCCCCTCTCCAAGCACGCACTCGTCTGACCGTCCCCTCCGATCCCTCCCCCCCCCCCACCCCACCCCCCGCTCCTTGCTCCCCAGACAGAGACCAAGCGAGAGAGGGCGCAGAGGTGGTTAGCGTGACACAGACAAGGAGTGTTATGGTAAATGAAGGTCGAGGGGTGGCGACACTTGCATAGAAAGCGATCTTTTTTCCATTGTTTGGCTCTCCGCCTCCCTCCTCCCGCGCTCCCCTGTGTACAACGCGACACTGCTCCCTCGAGCATTCCCAAGGAGACACACGAGGTGCCAAATTGTACAAGAAGAAACCAAGAGGAAGCGTGGTGTCGCACAAGGGCCGCCACCGCACGTACAGGGGCAGGGCAGAGCTTGGGCAGCCCGACGTATACCACCATGAAACGAGCCATTGCCCCTTTACTTCTTTCCTCCCTGCCACGACGGTTGTTTCTCCGCCGCGTAGAGAGCGATTCCAACGGGGTGCAGTGTGCTTCTCTGTACAGTCTGGGTGTGTTTGTGTGTTCATGAACCGTGTAAACTACACCCAACAGGCGTCCCTTCCATCGCCTCGCTTTCTCTTTCACCTTGGCTTGGTCTGTCTCAACTCCATTCTATCTGCCTCTCCTCCTCATTACTTCGTTGTTCTTTCGCCACCTCCTATGTGAATGACGCACACACACACATACGGTGACTCATCGCTGCTGTGGCCACGTCTTCCTCTTCTACTTCTTGCACCACACCCTGGAACTCCTTCGCTGACTCTCTAGAACTACACTGTGTGTGTGTGTGTGCTGCCTCTTATTCTCTCATCTACGCGCATAACTTCGTGCGCCACGCAACCACCACCCTCGCAACCCACTTTTCCCTTAAACACGAGTAATTCATACGCATTTACAAGAGCGCGCATTACACATTTGCATCTGCAGACAAGCAAAGGTGTGTGAAGTTCAAACACCAGAGCCCCTGGTGTTTTTTTTTCGCCGACTTTTTTGCGCAATCCGTGTCTTCGCCCGCCATCTCTCAGACACACACGAGCGTGCGCAGCGAGACACATGAGCGCAAGCCACCGCTTGCGGCCTCCTCAGTGATCGTATCGTGACTAACCGCCTCTCTCTTCTTTTCAGCTCGCTCTCTGTGCCGGGGCGCATTCTCTTCTTGTTTTCCCACGGCTTCTTCTCTGTTTCTTTGGAGAACACCATCACTACTGCCATCTACACCCCCGACCAGTGCTACGTTGTCCATCCCTCAACGACAGACTGCATTATCATTAGCTGGAACACGTTCCAAACGTTCTGTGCCACTTTCCTTTCTTTTTTTCTTCTGACGTCTCCCACGCCCCTCTCCCCCCTTCACCCCTCTCTCCTCGCTCTGCTGCCACTTCTGCACGCTCACGTGCTCCCGCGCACGCGTGGGCACCGGTGCATTTTCCCGACCTCGCCTCTTTCCTCCGTTGCCCGCCGGTGCGGTGGATCGTGTCGATTAAGCTTTCATGAGGACGCATATGCATCCTCAGTGTGAACTCTCCCGAGAGATCCTGCCCGTTGTTGCCGCTAAACCACCAAAAGTGGCGATCTCATCATGAGGCACTGCCGGTCATGGCGTGCAGCCCTGCTGCTTTCTGGGCTTCTCGTTGTAGTGCTCCATTTCTTTACGTTGTACAGTGCAGCGGCGCATACGCGAGAATTGCAACTATACTGCCTTCCTGCTGAGGCAGAATCGCATGGTGTCATAAGCTGCGTCCTCCAGGGGCAGGATGGATACCAGGTGGCCACAGCAAACTTTGACCATTCAGATTTCATCGCCTTAACGCGCACCTCAAATGCTGCGGCGACTATCACGAAGAGTGCATTGGTGCGTGGCAGCGACATCACGACCGCTGTCTTCACCATGTCCGTCTCGACAGGGACCGACGTGCTGATCTGGGTGTACTTGCAGGACACAAGCGGCACCACAGTCTCTGTGCCCTCATGGCCCACCCTGCCCCTCGGCCCTATCACCTGCAGTGCGCAAGCAGCAGGTCTTGCACTGCGGTGCTCCACCGTCGGCCGTGTCGCCCTCTACAGTGAGAATAACACGCTCTCGACTGTATACAGCGCCGGTGTGCTGTTCAGCGAGACAAGCGTGCTAGGCAGCTTTACATTCACGTCCGGAGCGAAGGAGCTCGTGCTTCGCTTCACAGGGTCGCCGAAGACTCCCGCTCCTGTCTCCATGCTTATGCTGAAGGTGCACCTGCGCAGCCAGGACGCCAACGTCAGTGGTGGCGGGGTGCAAACAGTTCAGATTCCTCTCTTATACCCCGGCGAGGTCCCCTTGTCGGAAACGATGGGATTGCAATGTACTGCGGATATGGGGCGCATTACATGCGCCATCACGGAATCTGATACGCAGAGCCCTAGTGCCGTTAACGCCACGCACTTTCGCGTGCGCGTGGAGCAATCCGTGGAGACCGTCGCTGGTGCTGCGGATGCACTGAGTGGCCTCACCACCAACGACTCTGACGCCGCTGCCCGGTACTGGGTTGATGTCACGAACACCGTTAGTCTCTCTGTCATCCGCTCCGCACTGCACCCGTACGCTGGCATCGTCTCTTGGGTACTGAAGTCGAATGACGCCATCTACGAGGCCAGGCTCCGTGTACTCTCCTCGATGAATGGGCAAGAAGTCCACACAGCCACTGGTCAAAGTGCTGCAACGGCTGGGAACGCAGCTGATGTTGCGGGCAGTCCATACGCCTTCAGAACGGTTATGCTGCCCAACGCGCAGTCCGTGACGCTGCGCGGCTGCCGCAAGTCCGTCATCGCCGCGGGCAACACTACACTGTGCTTTATCGACCTGGCAAACGGCGTGTCAGGCGACACTGCCTTCTACCTCATCACCACCTCACAACGGCAATCCTCAGTCTCCAATGTGACCTATGTCACGTACGATGCCGCCTGTATGTGTCGATCACTGTGGTTCACCTATCACGCCCCGATCGACCTCATTAGCCGAGTGGACGACTACATCAAGGTGTCCGTGTACACCGACGCCGAGCACTCGGCCAGCGGTATGGTCATTGCCAACAACGTGCCGCTCCGTCTCGACGTCTTGCCTGCGGAAGCCGACTCCGGTCACGACACCTCCGCAGCGCCGACGGACGCGATTCTGATGTCGGTTGGACTTCTCTTCTATGGCGGCATACTCGTTGTCGGCGGTGGGTTCATTGTGCGCCGCTCTCGCAAGTCCGCCCGTATCCGTCGTGAGCGCGCGCGGAAGGTGCAGGCAGCGATGCAGGAGATGGACAGACACCAGTGCGTACCCACCCCAAGCGCGGGTAACCTGGCCAACAACGCGAGTGCTCTGACCAGAACACCAGAGGTGAAGTCGACAGGAATCCGCGCGGGTCCGGACGCTTCTGGGTACGACACGCCTAACCTGCTGGGTGTCGGTGCTAGAGGGGCGGGCAGCGAGGGAAGCAGCTCAAGGTTGTCTCCTTTGGAGCCGGCAGCTGTAGTGAGCAACGTGGCTGTTCCTCAAGATCGCCTCCACTCCGAGAGCGACTAGCTAGCATCGGAGAGGCTCACCATTCAATGGGGTCTTCCATCGAACGCACATACGCGTGGGTGCGTGTAGAAGAAGTGGAAACAGGGGTGGTCTGTGGCTTGACACGGGGCGTGCGAAGGGCAAGCATCATTGTGTAGCCCCCCCCCCATCTCTCTACCCTCCTCCTCCCCCCACCCCCGCTACCCCAGTCCATCGTTAGGCATCTGGGCCCGTGTACGAAGCCCAAATACCCCGGACGGCTATACGATGAGACGCAGACAGCCACGGATGGTATGAACAGAAACCTCAAAATGAAGAGAGGCTACGGGAGCGAACAAAGGGGGTCCCCGTCTTTAGCAGCGAGTGTAAACGGCGGTGGTGTCAAGAGACACCGCCTTGCGTGCTGCACGTGCACGTGCGTGTGCCCCCTTTCCCCCTCTCTCTTTTGCCTGCATTACCTCTTTTCTTTGTCGGCGGCTACAAAAGAGACATGCGCCACAGTAGGAAAACCTACACGAGAGGAAACTTCACTTCAGCAGCACGGAGGCACACACGCGCACACACGTATGAAACAGAGGCTAACCCGGTAATTGTGACCGCTCTTTTCATTCAGCCGTCTCCTTCTCCCCCTCCCTGCCACTTCACCTCCTCTTGCTAGAAGTATTGCTGGTCGTGCGCACCGTTGTTGTCGATGACCTCTTCCCTCCTTTGCCCCTTGTCTGGGACACGTGGGCGCGGTATTCACTGATGCTGTTTGACGGCATCACCATGGCTAATACCGCAGAAGTGCATGAGCACACACAGAGAGAGAGAAAAGCATAAGGAAAGGGCGAAAAATGGAGCGCTTCTTCTCGGCATGATTTTGCTGGAAAGAGGGTACAAAGACGCTTTGCTCTCGCATCGCGGCTGCGACAGTAATCTGAGCTGCTCTCTTTTGTGTTTGGTTGTTCTCGCACCGAAACGCATCGCGTCCTTCATGCAGTTCCTGTTCTCTCCCTCTTGTCTGAACGACCCGGCAAAGAGCTACAGCGTGGTCTTCTACAACACCGAGGCCGACGCCGTACCCGGAAACCCCTCCCCGGTCACCTGCGCCGCGCTCTCCGTCGCCGCCACCAAGCTCACCTGCACCATCATCGCCGTCAATGGCGTCATGGGCATGTACCGCTTCCTTGTGAAGGACACCACCAGTGACGCGCTGCTGCTCGGCTCCACGTCGCTCAGCTCCATCGCAGTGAACCCGCCGCTGCCCGCGGTCACCGGTGCCAGCGGCGAGTGCGCGACGAGCAGTGCGGCGTGCATCAGCGGTGCGACGCTCACCATCAAAGGCACGAACTTCAACCACCGCGACGCCCTCTACCAGCACTTCTCCGTCGGCGTCACGAAGGCGCAGCGCAGCGCCATCCGCCTCGCACCCACCGCCGTCAGCGAGACCGACGTCACCGCCACCCTCACCGTCGCCGACGGCACGCCGGCCGGGAGCTACCCGGTGTTTGTGGAGGTGCAGGTGTGCATGATGCAGATGATGTCGCCACTGCGCTACGTGGGCAACCTGGTGCTGAACTCCGGCTCAGCTTCAGGGTTTAATCGCGATGCAACAAACACTACTGAAATTCCCAACGTGCCGGTGGGAGTTAATGGCAGTGGTGCGGAAGAATCTGCCTGAGAACAGCGTCTGTGAGGCGGCGGTGGTTTTTTTTTAGCTGTTTTCCCCTTACTGTATCTCACAGTGCTCTGATTGTCGCCATCCGCTGCCGCTTCGCTCTTCGGTGAAGGGAGGCGCGGAAGCCCCAACACGGTCGTTTTTGAAGGTGCCGGCATGAGGATGTGCCACCCCCGTCGGCACTCTCGATCACCACATCGGCGAGTGGGCGTCGGATCAGTCAAGCGTGTGGTATGTAGGGAAGGAGCAGAAGAGCTTCCTGCTGATTGCTGCATGTGCGTGTGTTCCTTGTGGACCGCGTTGTGCAGATCTATGCCGGGTGTAGCGTGTGTGTAGGCGTCTATGTGTGTGTGTGTGTGTGTGTGTGTCTGTGCCGGGTAAACGACTGGACAACGAACATGGGTGCTGGCAGGCAGACATGACGCTGAAAGGCGACGCAGCAGCGCAGGAGGTAGAGGTAACGAGAAGAGCGACGAGGCGGGGTG
>NC_009325.2:465939-481255 GCF_000002845.2 Leishmania braziliensis MHOM/BR/75/M2904
GGCAGGTGAGCGGTTTTCACCGATCAATAACCCCCCACGCCCGTACCCACGCCTCCGTCCTTGATCGGCACAGGCGGCGAAAAGAGCGAAGAGCACGCGCAACAACTAGTAGGCTGGAGAGGAACAAAAGGAAGGAAGCAGAAGGAGTAGTCCGCCTCGACTCTAGCCTAGCACTCATTTTTTTTTCGTCACTGACAGAGTTCAGAGAGTTATCCAATCGAGGATCAAGTCATTGCCTCGCTGGTGCACGGCAGCCTCGCTTTTAGCTGCTCGAGTGCTTTCCTTCCGTTGACGTCCCTCTCACGTTTCCTTATTCTTTGATAGGGCGCTCCTTTTATTTTTCTTGCGCCTTTAATACGCCTTCAGCCGTTCTACGCTTCGTGTGCAGTAACTTCATAAGCATCTTTTGCACCCCTTTATACGTCAGTCTCACCTAACTGCCTCGCTTTTCTCTCTCCCTCTCTTTACGTGAAGACTACGTGTAGGTGTGGGTGTGTGCCGTTGCACACTTGTTTTCGCTGAGCTAGCCACGCTGAGATACCTCGTTTATTTCTTCTTGTTCCGGGTGGGTGTGGGTGTGTATGTTGAACTGTTTTGCCCTCTTGTAATACACCCCAGCTCCCCGTCATACCGCTCGTCTCGCCGCATCCCCTCACAACTCCCCTCGTACAGCATTCTTTTCACCCCTTTCGTGTTCACGCCTGGAGCAGCGGCCGTCACACTTCACCTCATTTGTTTGGAGGTCTCTTTTTGGTGCTGCGCGAGAACAAGGCGAGAAGCAGCATTTTCTTTTCTTGTTCAGCTCAATTCGGTCCTGCTAAGGGTTTCTTCTGGTAACGCAGAAGAGGGACTGGCCCAGTCAGCAAAACGAAAAAAAAAAATCGACAGCCATCCGCTTCTCTCATCAGTAAGTGCGCGCCCCTCGCTCACTCGTCCCTTCAGCGATACAGCGTACGTCAAGCTACAATGTCAGGCACTGAGCCCCAACGCCACTCCCCACGAGGGAAGAAGAGTGGGACTTTGCGGTCTCCTCGTGTACACAGCTGTACCACGTATGCCGTGGTGTGGGCTCTATGCCTTTCGCTCGCCGTCGTCAATCCAGCTGCGTATGCGGCACCAGCCGTCACCGGCGCCACCTGCACTGTCAACAGTGATGGGTGGTGCATCAACTCGGCGCTGAAGTTTGAAGGTACCGACCTTGCCACCGTCACAGCCCTCCGCATCGGCTCCACTGACGCTGAACAGCAGAAGATCACGTGCACTGACAAATTCGCCGCCACGGCCACTACCGTCTCCTGCACCGTCGCAATGGCGTCGTCAGCGATAGCCGGTCTGTACCCCGCAACGCTTGTGCTTGGCGACGGCACGCAGGTGGAGGCCGGCAGCGTGCTGCTCGGTGCCCTCTGGGAAACACAGGGTATGCCGACCTGGACCAGCACGACTCCGTCGAGCCCGCACAAGGTGACCGGGGAGTCCAGCAGCTGGCCCTCCACTGGTGAGACTTGGACTATCAGTGGCACCTTCGACCCGGCAAAGAGCTACAGCGTGGTCTTCTACAACACCGAGGCCGACGCCGTACCCGGAAACCCCTCCCCGGTCACCTGCGCCGCGCTCTCCGTCGCCGCCACCAAGCTCTCCTGCACCATCATCGCCGTCAATGGCGTCATGGGCATGTACCGCTTCCTTGTGAAGGACACCACCAGTGACGCGCTGCTGCTCGGCTCCACGTCGCTCAGCTCCATCGCAGTGAACCCGCCGCTGCCCGCGGTCACCGGTGCCAGCGGCGAGTGCGCGACGAGCAGTGCGGCGTGCATCAGCGGTGCGACGCTCACCATCAAAGGCACGAACTTCAACCACCGCGACGCCCTCTACCAGCACTTCTCCGTCGGCGTCACGAAGGCGCAGCGCAGCGCCATCCGCCTCGCACCCACCGCCGTCAGCGAGACCGACGTCACCGCCACCCTCACCGTCGCCGACGGCACGCCGGCCGGGAGCTACCCGGTGTTTGTGGAGGTGCAGGTGTGCATGATGCAGATGATGTCGCCACTGCGCTACGTGGGCAACCTGGTGCTGAACTCCGGCTCCGTCGCCGGCTTTAACATGGAGATACCCACGGGGAGCTTCCCTGAAGCTCAGGGCGCCATTGATGGCGATGGCAGCAAGATGTCTTCGGGTTATGTCGCTGCCGTTGTTCTTGCTTCGATCTTCGGTGTGCTGTTCCTTGCCGTGCTCACGGCTCTAACGGTTGTGTGCGTTCGTGGGGCTAACCGCAGCCGTCGTATGGCCGACGCAAATAACTTTTGGGGGAGCATGGGAAGTGAGCTACCAGGCGTGGCGCCAGCGTATCAAGGTGTCACCAAGGACTTTGCTCGCCACTAATACTAAGCCGATTCGGGCTGCTTGAACGGAGCGGTCCTACGAGGAGGTGAGAGACGTAGACATCGGAGGACAAGTGGAGGTGCCCACGGCTACTCTCGTCTACCCACTTCTGCAGAGGAAGCGTTCCTGACGGTTTGGTCGAGCCTGGACCCTCAGCAGCGTCCTCGGCTCCACCGTCCGGTGCGGGGGGGGACCATCTACGTTAACCACCACCATCGCCCGTGTCAATTTACTCGCTTTTTTTCCCCTACCTTCCTCTTGTGCGAACAGGAGTGCGTGACTGTGAGTGTGTGTGAGAAGGTGCGCACGCTCAGGTCGACGTACCCCGGCAATGCTCACACCACGGCACTCAAAGGTAGAAACGTAGCAGGGAGCGAGCGTTAGTGTGCCTCTTGGCTGGTCGAGTACGTCAGAGTTGCTTTTTTTTTCCTCCCTTTCCCCCTCTCTCGCTTTCCTCTTGGGCCTCTTACCCCTGTTTCTCAGTATAGTGGCAGTGTGAAGGACTGGGGCGTCGATGGGCAAGTGGGCGGTGCGTGTGTGTGAAGAGAGAGAGATCTGTACAGGTGCTTGGGTGTGCATGCTTGTCGTACAATGAGCACAGCTATAAGGAGGAGCGGGTGAAACGACGACTCCGACACACACATACACACACATACAAGTCGGCATACCTGCACGAGACGGGTGAGGTGAGGTTTTTTTCTTTTTCAACTCGAAAGTGTCACCTCCATCCTTCAATGTTCGCCACCTGTGTCGTACCTTTCGTGAACGTACTGGCCGCCGTTGGCATCATGGGTCTTCTTTTTCCTTCACTTTGAGTGCCAAGGTCCTCCTCCCAACCATCACCAGTATGCGTTCCGCTTTTCGTTTTTACATTGAGGCCGGCGGCGCCACCACCACCGCTTCGATGTCGAGAGCGCACAGACACCAAATTACTGTATGCAGGAGAGGCTCAAGGTTTGGCGGCCACTGCCACACACGCGCACACACACCTCGAAGTCGTGATGCTGCCTCCGTGGGACATCGCCCCTCCTCCCCTCTCCCCGACTCTTCATCTTTTTCGTCCCTCTTTGAACCTACCCACCCACCCCACGCACACGCATCATTGGCTCACACTTGCGAACACCCATCAGCTACCACTCTACTAAGAGCACAACAACGATAAAAAGAAAGGAATAGCCAGAAATACGTGCATACACACTCCTTACAGCACGGGCCACGCTTCTCTTTGCCCCTTTCCTTCTTCGTTTAAAGGGGAAGACAAGGAAAGAAAAACAACAGCACACAGAATCGGTGCCCTTCTCTTCTCCTCTCTTTGCTTGTTGGGGAGCGGTGGTTTATTTTTGCGTCGCGCGCCCATTGCCTTTTCTCTCCCCCTCCCCCCCCCCTCCCTCCTCCTCCTCCTCTCTCCCTTTTGACGCCCTCCGCCCTTTACGGGAGTGCGCTGTTTGGCCTTTTCTTTTCGCTCTGTCGTTGTTTTGTCGGAGAACGCAAAGGCGAAACAAAGAGGGCTTTGAGGACTGTGTGGGCGTGTGCTGTTCAGCGAGCCAATCTTGAGAGTATCCAGCACACCGCATACATCGGCAAATCGCAAAACAGCTAGGCAGGCTTACACTCTCTTAACTGCGTAGAGAACAATTGCGCACAACCACGTCTACACGCTCACAGAGAGCGAGAGATACGGACGCTTCGTCCCTTTCCTAAGTTTGGCACGTGCCTCCTTCTTTGCTTCCCTTGTTCGCCCTTGCTGGTCCGTTCTGCAGTGCTTCTTTTCAACTCCAGTTCGTCGTTGAGTACCTGTCACCTGTTTTAACCTTCCCGATCCACCAAGCACTTCGGCACCAAATTAGCAAGACGATCAAAATGTACTCAGAACAGAACTGGAACAATCACCACGCCGCCGCAGGCGCACAGCGTTTTACGCGTGGTGGCGCCATCGGCAACACGAACCCTAATGGCCACGGTGGTGGCTGTGGCTACGAAGTGGTAAGCGCAGCCGCGGCAGGCGGGTACAGCACCGTCCCAGCCGCACACCAGAAGTCTCCACAGCCCACTGGTTTTTATCCTCCTACGTCCTCGCGCTTCACCCCGATGGACTTCGAACTGTTCATCAACAGCAACCGTGATCCCACTGATGAGATGCGTCGCTCACATGAGTACTACTACTGGTACCACAGCAAGCAACCTCACGACCTGCGCGCGCCAGCGCCGCTGCCCTCTCTGGATGTGCAGGAAACACTCACCAACATGGAGACGCCGTGGGAGGAGGTGAGTACTATGCCATCCGCTACTGTTGCTCGGGCAGGTGCTGCTGGTGGCTTGGGGCGCAAGATGGGTGGTAAGAACCTCGCCCTCGACGCCAAAGATCTCTGCGAAACGCAGGAGGTGCAGGCCATCAACCCGTATGGTCACAGCCTCATCACTGAGAGCAACATGATGAGCCCCAGCACGCAGTTCTTTGCGGCGTACGCCCCAACACCGCTGGCAATGGCAACTCCCAGCACCCTCCGCGCCTACGCACACGGTCACTTGCCCATGCCGTCCTCCAACAACTGTGGCACCTACGAGAGCGAGGTGGCGGGAGGCGCCACGTACGGCCGCGGCGGGCCTACCGCGAAGAGCATCGCCTCGCAGCAGTACTACACTCAGGAGCCGATGAGCACCTTTGGCCTCTACAGCACCGGAGTGGAGGCCGGGTCAAACTACTACGACGCCACGCAGGGCAGCAGCAGCAACGGGCTTGGCGCTGGCCACAGCAATGCTTACCAGCTCATGGAAGGCATGGGTGAGTTAGACCCAGCCATGGTGTACACTCAGCCCGGGACGGACAGCGGCTTCCAGAGTCGCGGTCCCAGCCGGGGCGGCAATCGTCGTTACAATAACTCCGGCGGTGGGGGTCGGCGTGTTGGCCGCGGCAACTACCGTGGCGGGCGTAGCGCTGGGGGTATGGGCAACATGGAGGGTGGCGGTGGTCCGAACAGCCACCGCTTCGTTGGCTCGGAGAAGCTGCACATGTTTCGTCACGACGTGGCGGAGCAGAAGACGTCCCAGTGGCGCCTGGAGGACCTCAATGGCTACGCTGTGGAGTTTGCTAAGGACCAAGAGGGCAGCCGCTTCATCCAGAGTGCCGTGGACTCGGCCAGTCCCGAGTCGCTGGACATCCTTTTCCATGAGATCTTCGAGGCGCCGCTGGAGCTGGTGACGGACATCTTTGGTAACTACGTTCTGCAGAAGCTCTTGGACAAGGGCAACACGCCGCAGCTCACATTTGCGGCGGAGCGGATGTGTGGTCACGTGGTAGAACTCACCATGCAGACGTACGGATGTCGGGTGATTCAGAAGTGCATCGAGGTGATGCCGCCGGCTGGCCTGGACATTATTCTCGCCGAGCTCAAAGACAACGTGGCAAAGTGCATCCAGGACCAGAACGGCAACCACGTCATCCAGAAGTGCGTTGAGGTCATTCCACAGCAATGCGGCTTTATCATTTCTGCCTTCTCGGGTCGAGTGATGGAGTTGGCGACGCATGCGTACGGCTGTCGGGTGATTCAATGTATCATGCAACACTGCCCCGAACAAGAGGATACCATCTTTAACGAGCTACTCAAGGCGGTCGACGTGCTGGCGAAGGATCAGTACGGCAACTACGTGATTCAGCATGTTCTGCAGAACGTGAAGGATGAGAACAAGATTGAGTCCGTCTACGCGGCGCTGAAGCCCAAGTTCTTTTACTTGAGCAAGCAGAAGTTTGCCTCGAACGTGATGGAAAAGCTTTACGCCCGCTCGAGCCCTGAAAACCGCATGGCAATTGTGGAGATGATGTGTGCCGACTTCCCCGCCAAGGCTGACCACGTGGAGATAGTTGCCTTCAAGCGGTCAACGACAAAGACAGCGGCGATAGTGAGCGCGGAAGAGGGCACGTGGCCACCGACGAGGAACAACGCCGATGGCACGGTAAAAGAGGTGAAGGAGAAGAACCGCGAGGCGAAGGATGCAGCGATGGGCATCATTGAGGAGGCGGTCTCGGTGGGCCTCGGCCAGCCCAGTATGCTCTGCCTCATGATGAGCGACCAGTACGCTAATTACGTGGTGCAGCGCGTCCTGGACGCGTCCGAGGTGGACCAGTTTGTGAAGCTCGTCGACAACATCGAGAAGTACATTCTGCCAATTCGCACCTACACCTACGGCCGTCCCATTGTGCAGCGGCTTTCTCGCCGTAAGCTGGTGCTCGCCCCGGGCGACGAGGCGGGAGAAGCAGGTAACAACAGCGTGAATAACCACAATCACAACGAAGGCCGTATCAACTACCATCGCCGCTGAAGCAACAAGGTTGGTACCCATGTGCGCACACGAGGCTAGCCGGGACACTTCTGTATTCTCATGTGTGGGTTTTCTGCGTCTCTCTCTCTCCCTCCGTCTCACTCTGCTCGCTTTCCCCTGGTGTACCTCATTTGGCAAACACACACACACACACACACACACACACGCACACACTTCGCTTTTTCAACTTCGTGCGTGCATGTCGGTGGGTGATGGTGCTGCTTTGATTTGCTTACCTCCCCCCCCCTCCTCCTTCCTCATCGCTGCACTTGGACTCCATGGGGAGTCTGGCGTCTGCATATTAATCATCACCTTTCCTCGACTCTTTGCTCCAGCGAATCTTTTTACATTCGTCTCCCAGCCCACCGGTTTCTTTCTGCGCGTCCCTCCTCCTCTTGGTGTGGAATGAGGGGGGGAGGGGGCGGCTCGGTGACTCCTCTCACGAATTCGCACCTCTCCCCCTTTCTCTTTGTCCCTCCACGCCTCTCCTATCCCCCGATGTATCTTCCGGTGTGTCTTTGTGCTTCTTTCATTTCTGTGGACGTGCGCGTCTGAGAGATTTTGCTCTCGCTATGCCGAGTAGTCCTCCCTGTCGTTGTTCTCTCTTCGACGCTTGGCCATTTAACGCCTCTCTTCCTTTTGCGTCTCCTCTAATATCGTGTTGGGCTTCTTTGCTGTGTGTCGGTGCTTGATTTAGTGTCTGCCGTAGGCGTTGGGATCGTGTGTGCCTGTGAGCAAGCCGACGTAAACACGCGGATACATCCACGCACGCACATCCTCCTCCTCCTCCCCTGCGCTGTCGCACTTGTGAGACAAAACAAAAAAAAGAGGGCCACTCTCTTTATGAAAACGATAATGCGGTGTGTCGTGGAGAATTTTCAGTCGAACCATAACTGTGACTCCTATCGCTGAAGCAGTGGTGTGGTGCGAGTCGGTCAGGTATGGGTGTGCGTGTGGGTATATGTGTGGTCGGATCATTTGCTTCTCGCCTTTCTCTCCTGATGGATTGACCTCCGCACTACGCTCTCCAATTCTCCTCAGTTTTTTTTTCTACGTTTGGCTTCACCTCTGTGTGTGTGTGTGATCGCGTTTGCCCCCCCCCCTCCCTCCCTCCCTCCCTCTCTCTTGCCGTCCCCCAGCCTTTGCACGAATCGGTGAAATGGAAGGCAAAAAAAAAAATGGCACTCACACAAGCGAAAAAAGGGGCAGAAAAAAAAGACTCTTAATCGTCCCCACCCTTTCTTTTGTCAAGGGAGATGGGCATGGGCTCGTGGTGCCTCTTGTGGGCCCGCGCGCCCATCCACCACCCGCACGGAATACGACCTCCATCTTTTCTTTTCGTTCTCACAAGTCTCCTACCTTACGAACCACCAAACTCGCTCACGCACCTCCCAGTGTAGGAAGGACAAGCGGAGGGAGCGGGAGAGAAGGGGAAAATAGGTGAAAACGAAGGACCAGTGCGAATGAGTGGGCCTAGAAGGTTTTTTTGCCGACCGCGCCAACCACCCGCACATACACAGACGCGTATACGTCACGAGCAGCGTCGAAGGAAAAAGAAGGGGTCGCTGAAGTAAAATCAAGGCGTTGTCAGCAGCCATTCTTTCTCTCTTTCTCTTCCATGGCTCGTAGCTTGTGGCAGCGTGCGTGGGTGTGCATGTGCATGGGTATGTGGGTGGTGTGTACGTCCGTGTGCGCTTCCGAAAAAGAAAGCAAAAAGAAAGCGGCGGTGTTCATTTTAGCCATCTTTTCTCTGTGCGTTCTTCGCCTTGATTTCGCTATTTTTACTTGTGGGTCTTTTATAGCTGCCCACGAGCCTTTCATCGCTGTTTCATCATTATTATTCGTATGCGTGTTTGTGCTTTCATCTTGAATTCGGCGATTGCGTTGCCTCCGCAGCTAACATGATAATCACTCCTGCAACCCCTGCGTCTTCTGAATCTCTCTCGCCCAGCGCCTTCCTTCCCCTTCCCCTTTCCCCTTGGAGTCTTCACTCACCGTTGCTATTCTACGTCATCTCCCATGTAGCGACGGCGGTCGATGTTCAGCGCGATGGGTTCTTCTTCATTTTGTTTGCTTGGCGTTTTCTGTGCGTGTGTGCAGATGTGTGTGTGTACGTTCTTCATCGTGTACGAGAGGACGGTGTCCGGGGCACCGCGCGCACGAAAACACAAGGGAAGCGTGCATGGTGCAAAGACGACCATGAGTCACCCCCCACCCACCCACAACCAACTTGCACACGAGCAACACGAGGAAAGAACAAGTGCTTTGCACGAAGAAATTTAGAAAAAAATAAAAAGGGAGGGCAAGTGAAGGTTATGAGAGAGCTAAACGTCAGGGATAGGGCTGCAGGCGGAATGCAAAGGAGAGAGAAAGACAAAGCATGAGTGTTTGCGCCAGCAGAGAGGGGAGCGAAAACATGCGTTGCGAAGGGGTGTAAAGTCTGGCAACCGACTCTCGTGTTTGTTTCTTTTTCGTTTGTTTCTGAATTTTCCGTCACCCACACCTCACCTCTTAAAATCGCTGTAAACCAAGCTCCAACAAACTAGCTCACCACATTTTTTTTCTCCTTAAGCTTTTCCCGCATCTTTCTCCGCTTCTCTCCTTTTTTCCTCCTGTTCCTTAAGGCCTCCTTCCCACTCCCTCCCCATCACCCTCATCTTACAACGAGGATATCCCCCTCTCTCTCTCTCTCTGTTGTGATACTTGGCAACGGAGGAAAGGCGACAAAGTAAAAAAAAAGGAATCAGGAGGCAGGAGGGAAGGCTCATTTGAAGCATTTGGCGAGAGAAAATTAGAAAACTGAAAGAAGCAATACATTCGTAGAACGCGCTCTCTCTCTCTCGCTACACCGATCTCTGTGAAACCATGTAAAACAGCAATGCTTAGCCATTTCCTCCTTCATCTTTGTTTTCCTTTGTTGCCCTATGATCACTACTACTACCAGCACCTTTACCATCAATGCCTTTCTTTCTTTTTCAGTTTTCCTCACAGCCACCTTCTACACTTTGCACTCTCTCCACCCCCCCCCTCCTCCCTTCCTTTGTTTGTAATTAGTGTGTGTGTGTGTGCTCTTGTTTTCATTTTCTCCTTTTTGTCGTTGTTCTCTCTGCGTGTGGCTGGGTATTTGCGTGTGTGTTCTGCTGCTGCCGCTGCTTTAGTTGTTGGGATGTAGCGATGTTGCCGATCGTATCTGTGCGTGTGTGTGCTTGTGTGTGATCGTAGCTAATTCACTTTTGTTTATTATTATTAGTTATTTCGCTCGTTTTTTTTTTTTACGTTCTCTCGCACTTTCTCGTTTTGTGTTTTGTGTCTTTCCTCTTTGTATGTTATGCTGTGTGTGTTTTTGCTTCTCTTTTCTTTTTTTTGCTAAGTTGTTTGTGTTGATCTCGACGGCTGTTTGGATTTTGAGTTCGCTCGCTTTTTTTTTTGCCACTCCTCTCGTTGACATGCCTTGCCTTGCTTCGAGGTCATTTTTTCGGGTGTTGTTGTTCGCTGTGTTGCGGTCTAACATGTTCCACCGTCGAGGATGGTGGAGTTGTGAGAAGGGAAAGGATGAAAGAAGAGAGAAAATGTGGCGTCAAAGACAATGCAGGTGAATCGGGAAGGCGATTGAAAGACGAGCAAGCCGCTTTGCATGGGCATTATGTTTCACCTTTTGCTAGTTTGGTGTTTCTTTGTTGTTTCTGGTGGATTGTGAGCGTCCATGTCGAGGGGAAAAAGGTGCGGGCTCTCCTGCTGGTCATGAGTATGGGCGCTTTGGTTATTGCTCTTGTGTAGTGCTTGCCCTGCTCCCCAGTCATACGGCGGGAGAGGTACAGGCGCAAGGTTGCACCCCCATGTGTTGGAGTCGAGTCGAAAGCTGGGATTCAGGAGAGAGAAATGGTGGAGAGGTGGTGGTGAGGCGGGTGAAAATGACAAAGAGGAGAACACGAGAAAGCAGTGTGTTGTGCGAACACGGAGAGGGAAAAGAGGCTGGCGTAACTCTGCTGCTTGCACAGGTGCGTCGATTCTTCTTTCTCTCCCTTTTCCCTTCCCTTTCACCTTCTCACTGCCATCACTATCATCACCAGGGCCGTCTCACCTCGCCTCCCCTGGTGCGCACACGAACACAGTGAGCGGCGCCACGAATACACAAGTGCTCACTTCTCCTGTATCGCGATGTCTATTATACGAACAGACACAAAATCGCACCACGACCCCTCGTAATGACCGGCTTCGGTGGGCAAAGTGGCAAAAAAAAGGTAGAATAAACATGAGAGAAGCATATCAAAAGAAAATATAAAAATGGCACACCAGCGTGGTCTCTTTTTTGTTGTTCCAGTTTGTTTGTCTGCGCGCTTTGCAACGCTGGCGGTGTGGCACAGCGTGCGCGGCTTAGCCAAGAAGCAAAGAGCCACCAACCGCCTCCTTTCTGTCTCCGGTGCGTCGTCACTCTTTTCGTCTTTTCCTTCCTTTTCCTTCTCTGCGCGCCCTCCATCCTACCCTCCTCATTTTTACTCCGTCTTGTCAAACATTGCCTTTTTATGTGTTTGTGGCCGCGCTTCATTTTTTCCTTCTATAGAGATGGCCTTTTGCTTCGCCCTCCGTTTCCTCGTCTGTGGATGGGTAGGTGTTGCTCTGCTGGTCTCGTCTGTCTCACTCTCTCCCTTCCTGTACGGTTGTGTGTGTGTGTGTGTGTGGGTGGGTGTGTGTACGCGTCTGTACGTCGCGTCGTTTCTTTTTCTCTGTGTGTGTGGATGGGTGGGTAGGTGTGGACCTCTCAAGAATGAACGGGTGTGTTATAGTCAAACGCAGAAGAGAACAACAGTCGCACAGAGGCAAAACCGCCGACTGACGCACAACGAAATTGTGCCGTACATCAGCGGCTCAAACGAGCAGCACTCTGTGCCAAACAAGCGAGAACAAAAAAGGACAATACGAGTGGCGATAAAAGAGGCTCGTGGACGGTGCCGTTGCGCTCCGCCAATCTCTGCACTTCTTCTTGCCTTTCCGCTCTGCGCGAATCTCTGCTTCGGCCGGCTGCTCTTGGCGGCGCAGAAGGCAGTCGAACAGAGGGTGAGAAAGAGAGGTACGTGAAAGAGGGCCAAGGCAGGCAAGCGGCGGTATCATACGAAAATGGTGGTGGGCAGACAAAACGCCTGACGTGAGTAGACGGGGAACAAATCGCTACAGGAACGCGCATTTTTCACAACGCGGAAAAAAAAGGGAGGAAGCGAACGTCGGTGAGGGAGTTAGAGGTGTCACAGGTAGACAAGTGACAACCCTTTTTTTTTTCTTCCAATGAGCCTATTCGACCATACAGCAGGGACTAGGCCCCATTCTAGGCCTCAGCCTGTCGCAGACCCATCGCGTGGTGCCACGCAGCAGTAGATGCGTGGCACCACGCGATGTGCCGACTCCGCCATCTGGGAACAGCCTCAGCCTCGAACCCTACCCACCCCGCTCTGCAGGTCTCCCCTCACAGCCGCTCCCACTATGCCGGTCGCCATCAGGCGCACCCCTCGGCGTGGATCGAGCTCCCCATAACAGTAGACAGCGAAGGCCGGGCGACACATGCTTGAGTCACGTCGAAACTTTGCTCATCACAGGAATAGCACAAGCGCCTTCACTCTCTCAGGCCGCTCGAACGCAACGCTATCCACCACCTGACCGCCGACTTCAGCCGCGCATCGCTCTGACCCTCCCCCCTCACATTGTAGGCACCTGACCCTGTCACCACCAGAAGTCGTTCAGCATAGGCAGGGGTAGGGAGAGCGAGATTGGGGTCTGCATGGCTTCTCTTCAGACTGAGTGGGGGTCACTAGACCCTGATAACAGGCTGAGGTGTACCCTGCCATCAGGTAAACGACACGCCTACGCGGAAAAAAAAGGAGGATGAAAGAATGCGAAGCGAGCGAGCGCCGCATTGTAGCCACCGAAACGTAGGCGTATGTCCCAGACCGCAAGCCAAAGAGGGCGAACGACGTAGTCGACGAGATACTCGTCACAAAACAAACAAGCCGAAAACGAAGAAGTGGAGGCCAAACAGCAGTAAAATATTCAGAGATAGTAGAGAGAGGAGGGAGAAAGAGTGGTGTGACGGAGCGAATGTGAGTGCGGGCCGCACAAGATCGGCGCGGGTAAAGAAGAGAAAACGAAAGATCTTCAGCACACATTTCACTACGGCATGATCTTGACAAGCGCGGGGATAGCAATTTGTACTTCACTCTGTATGGTGTTACGGTCGATGTACCGTAGATCGCATGTTTTGGCTAATCGATGGAACTCCTCGACTCTTCGGGTCTGACTTCTTCTTTTCCCTCTCCCCTCCCCTCTCTCACTTGCTGTCCCCTCCGCGGGGCGGATGACTTGTGTGCAGACACACACACACGTTTGTTTCTCCTTGCCTAAACGGATGCCATTATATATATATATGTACGCTCATAACCCCAAGTAGGTGTCAAACGCCAAATTGTTTATCCGTGTTTGGGTGCAAATCAGGCCAAACCACCGCCTAGCCACAAACCCTTCAATTTTCCTCGGCCGCACTTGTGCATGTCTTGCCAGCTCTTTTTCCTGTTAGCCGAGTGTGATCTCTCTCGTTATTGACATGTTCCTGTTCTTCAGCCTTGGTGCTTTCTTTCGCTTCTATCTTCTTCAGCACCAGGCACTTTTCAAGTATGTGTTTTCTTTGTGTTTCACGTCTCCTAAGCAGGCAGCACTTCTGCAGCATAATGAAGCGAAGCGAGGATATAGCTGTGCTCAAACACAAATAAGGTTGCGCGCCTACGCTCTCTTATGTCGTTGACCGATCTCATTTTTGATCCCCCTTGTCGCTGTCTTTTGCTTATTTGTTTGGGCTCTGTTCGCTTCTTCTTGTCTTGTCGTTTCCTCCCCCCACGTCTACATCTCTTCCCCAGCGCTCTCTTCCTCTCTTCCTGTCTGCGTCTGTATGTCTCTCTGTTCTTGTGCTCCTTGTCCTTTCTCTGATTTGTGTTGTATGTTTGTTCTTGTTCGTCGAAAGTGGCTGCGTTTCTCTGTGCTTGTTGTCGTTATTCTTTGCTCCCTTTGTTTGTCCAACAGATCCACCCACTTCACCGGTCTTGCTGCCCTGGCCCGTCGACCTCGACACACTGTTGTATGATTTCGGGGAGAAGCTTGACGAACGAGGAAGAGGTACGAAGTATATAAAAAAAAAAAGAGACTGACGAGTAGATTAAGGTCTTTTTTGTGGGTGGAGCTTTTCGATCCCGAAGACAGTGCAAAACCTGAAACCGCTCTGTTTGTTGGTGGTGTGATTCAAAGGAGGCTACGGCGATCGCGGCCGCAACAGCCGCCGCCTCACACGAATTGTTGTGTGGTGACGTACGGGGAGCCACTTGGAGATCTTTTTTTTTTTCGTTTGGGTCATGGTGTAAGACGCGCGCACAACTTTCCAAAGGCAGACCTGCGACGGGACAGAAGCCAGCGAGCTCGTAAGTGCCTGCATCGCTGCACGGAGCCCAGCGACGACCAAGGACCAGGAGGACGTCGCCCATGTGGGTGCGAAACGCCCCCTCCCCCTGAACGAATCTCATAAAGGGCTGAGTACAAGATGCCCTCTGTCACGCTGCGACAGCTCCGCCCTCACTCACTGACATCATCCTTCCTTTTTTCCTTCTCTGCCTACTCGTCGCGCTGCAGTTTCCTCGTGCGCACTCGCAAACACAAAACACACTCGTGCACTTTGGTGTTCCCAAATCGAAGGAACCCCTCTCTCTTTCTCTCTGTGCTCATTTCAAACCATTCACCTTAGCCGCATTTTGTTGGAAGGCTGCGTGGGATACTTTGTCACCACGCCCCTTCCGCTCTCTCTCTCTCACCCTCCATTCCACTCTCTGTAACGCCGCACGCACCCAGGGCATCAAAGATGATCTCGAGGCGGTCGCTTCTGTTGTCTCAGAATCACCTGGGATGCCGCAGTGCTGTTCTTCTCGGCGGCGTTGCGGCAAATCTGCGTGGGTCGTTTCGTCCATCGACTGCGGCGGCAGCCACCAGCCACCCACAAAGTGGTGCACTCACCGTCTCCAAGCGCCAGTACCTCGGCGCCACAGTTATTCCAAACCTCATGACTCACTGTACTCAAGTGGGTGCCTGCACGTCTCTCTCCACCATCCTCTATAGTCCCGTTGGTACTGCCATGGCGATCGTACTGGCCTACAACGTTATCGTGATTTGCTCCAAGCACGTGAACTACTCGCTCGAGATTACGGCGAAGGACTACGTGCAGGACCAGCAACTGCTGACTATCATGCGCTACGGCATTCTTAGCTGCATCCTTCTCGGGATGGAGGTTATGTTTATCGAGGTTTGAAATGATGCTCAGTGGACAACTTTTGCCTCTGAGCATGTAGAGCGTCTCGTTAGCGGGGGCGTGTGCTGTTGCCAGGTCAGGCGGAAGTTGGGACTGGCGTCACAACTTCCCGCACAGCCGCGGGTGTGTGTGTGTGTGTGTCAGAAGTCAAAGGGAGACAGGGCAGACTCCCTCCTTCTGTACGATGTGTAGCCCACGCGGTACGTTGCATCTCCTTGAAATTAGGTGGGCGATGTGCCGTATAATAATACAGAGGAGACGCCCACGGTACGATGTCGGACAAATCTC
>NC_009325.2:481355-538463 GCF_000002845.2 Leishmania braziliensis MHOM/BR/75/M2904
CATTCCAACGCAATGAAAAGACACGGCGCACCACAGGATAAGCAGTCTGGAGGACAACTGAAGCGATCAGGGCTGATAACGCACTCTCGCGTTGGGTGGGCTTTTGTCATGTCAGGCGGAAGTTGGGACTGGCGTCACAACTTCCCGCACAGCCGCGGGTGTGTGTGTGTGTGTGTCAGAAGTCAAAGGGAGACAGGGCAGACTCCCTCCTTCTGTACGATGTGTAGCCCACGCGGTACGTTGCATCTCCATGAGATAGGGTGGGCGATGTGCCGTAGACTAATACAGAGGAGACGCACACGGTACGATGTCGGACAAAATCTCGAGAGATGGAAGTGGCGCGCCTCTTTTTGCTTCTCTTAGGAAACACATGACACCGACGGACTGGGAGAGGCCGATACAGAAGAATGGAAAAAATAAAGTACGCCTGTGCAGAAGCGGCATGGCACCGCCGCGCCCCCCCCCCCCATCCCCCTCCCCATTCTTCTTACTTCATCTCTAGGAAAGTGAGTCCTTTCAGTTTGTGGGTGCGCGCCATGGCCAGTCGCTAATATTTGTTCTTTTCCCTCTTCTGTCGCCTTTTTAGCTCTGGCCGTTACGCCACCATGTCTTAGCTCTTGTCTGATGGGCTCTTTCTCCTAGCGCGAGCACTTCAAAAACCCCTCTTAACGTTTATTTATTTTGCTCGTTGAGGTCTCTCACCACCACCATCGCTGATGGCCGGCCACTTCAGTGCGCGGTATCAGGGACTGGTACCCTCACCCTTTGTGGGGAAGCCAAGAGCCTGCAGCCTTCCCTCGGAGTATAAAGCTGCGGACTCCTGGTGTCAACAGGGAGGTCTGGGCTGGGCGGCATGCGGCAGAGATTGGCGATTATGATTACATTAGGAGCGGCTCATTGCGAACCGTGTCGATGGTTTAATAAGCATACGCATCCCTCAGTTTTTGTTGTTGCTGCTCCTTCACTGCGGTGATGTGGAGCGGAATCCTGAATCTGGCCGCGGTGTAGCAGAGGTGGGTGAGCTGTGGCTGTACGCGTATGTTTACTGACTTGTTCGTGGGAGAATGGTATGCTGAAAGGGAAAAAATGGTGCGTTATTAGCATCGGCTTAGATGTGTATGTGTGTGTGGGTGGGTAGGTGGGTGGAAAAGCAGTGGGTGACTCGACTGTGCTTGATGTTTTGTGTTCCGCGTTTCTTCTTCGTCCCCCATTGATCCTCTCCGCATGAACGGCCAGACGGCTATGCTAGTGAACTCCTTAAGCCGCGTCCCTTTTGCAGAGGCTTCTCTCTCTCTCTCCAATCGATTTCCTTAGCACCTATGTTTCTTAGACTGTGGGGGAGACCACACAGAAGGAAGTTATGCACCCACATGCAGTACGAATCGCTCATCTCACTCGTTTATGGCAACCCCCTCATCGCACATGAACCTCTCTTTCTCTTCTTCGTCTTGGAAGACGTGTCTCGAACGCCTTTATTGTGTGTGAGAGAGAGAAAAAAACAGCAGTTCGCATCTGCTGCTTCGGTGCGTGTCTCCTGGGGGAGACAAGAGGTACACAGAGAGGCGGCGAGAAGTCGGAACGACGTGTCGACTCCCCATGCACGCGCACACACACACACACGCACACGCGCACGCACACAAGCCCAGCAACCCAATCGCTCCCCTTTTTTTACGTCGAGCACAACACAAAGGAGCCACCAAAAAGCCACCGATGCATGAGAAGTGACGGGGTGAGGAGTGTTGGCGCCGTCCGTTTTTCCCCCGTCTATACACGTTTGGCACGGGGACGTTACGAAGAGCGACACATCGTCTTTGTCGAGCACTTTTCGCGAGTGTCATACCGTCCCCTCCTCCTTTCCTTTATCGTCCTCCCCCGCCTCCGCTCGAGAGCAAGAGGGATGGCGCTCACTCTTCTCCACTGCTGCTCATCCTCTCTCTCTCTCCCTCTCGATGCCATGCAACCAGGATGTGCTCGAAGCTGCCCCCTTTCCCTCTGCCGGACCTTTGTTCTCCCTCTGTACATGTTGGCTACGCGACACTGTACACCAAGTCGCACACCACCACAAACACACCTACACTGCGCTGACAGATTGACTCAATTCAAACCACACCATGTCCTCGGAAGAGTACGAAGAGGGCGACATCGCCTCTGATCAGGAGCGCGGGGAGAATGACGATGTCGATGAGGAAGACAAAGACGCAGTGTCGGACTCCGCGGAGGAGCGGGAGCTGCCGCCCTCACACCCCTCAGACGAGGAGGTAGAAGAGGAGGACTACGACGCACTCGACGACACGCCCGCGCCGAAACCGTTCCCGAAGACCATCCGTCTAAGGCTACCTCGGCAAGCATCCGCGAGAGCGGCGTGCGAACCGACGCGCGTGCACGTGTGTCTGACACGAGGTATCATTGGTCGACCTCAGGAAGGCGGTGTCCATGGCAAGGGTAGCAACAGCGACGAGGAAGACGCTGCCTTACAGGTTGCTCCGCCGGCGGCGGCAGCAGGGGGAAGCGAAGCCGACGATGGCACAGAGAAGGAAGAAGGGAATGCGGTGAGCAGTGTCGCCGCAACGCTGCAGGGCTGTTGTGCAGAAAATCACCGCTACGAAACCGACTACGCTGCACCCCTGGCGGCACTACGGCGTCGTCTCATCTTGCGGCACCTCCACGGTGACACAAAACGCCAGCAGCGCTTCCTGTTATCCGAGCGCGCACGTGAGAAGCGGAATCGTCTGTCAGCTCACAGTGACGCAGTCGAAGGGGAAGGGGAGGAGAATGACGGTGGTGGAGAGGCAGAAGAGGAAGGCGGCAACGCCGATCCACTCAAAGAGGTGGTGTGGCCATGGACGACCCTGCCGAAGCCTCCGCCGTATTGGCTTCCGGCTCTGCTATCCAACGATGCTCACACGTTTCAGCGCGTGCTTCACATTATGTATGGCTGGATCATTGCGCCAGACCCGAACCCGTGTGACCGGCTGCAGCTCGATGCAACCGGACAACTCTGCATCGGCACACCTAATACCGAAGAGGCGAAAGAGAACAGCAACAACGCCGAAGAAGCAGACCCTGCGCACCACAACACAGACTTTTACCTTGCCTCAGGTGCCTTCATCGGCGAGGGCGAAGAAGAGGTCGATGAGGAGGCGTGCAGCAACAGCGCGAACCGGGATAGCGTGGCACTCGCGGAGCTAACATCGAAGAGTCTACTCGGCGCCTTTAATGATTGCGAGCTCAACGAAGAGGAGCACCACTTGGGCGAGGAGACTCAAAGCCAGCAGCAGGACCTGGCATCACTGGATGGCCCTGGCCGCTCACACGTACTGAGCATCTCCACGGCACCACCGCCCGTCGCCGCACTGCCGTACTTCCCGTTCACTGAGTATGAGCTGTACATTGTGTATGACGCAACCAGTGAGGAGTGGCACCTGCTGGACACGCACCCACTCTTTGTAATGGAGGCTTGTCGGCGCCGGCGAGCAGAGCAGTTGGCCCGGAAAGAGGGCCAACCACGGGGCGAGGTGGCGGACGACGCTTCCCTCGGCAGTGACGAAGAGACCGCGAGTGAGACGGGGAGCGAGGAGGAGGCAAAGGGCGGTTGCCATGTCCCAGAGTACGCACTGGACACTATAATCCCTGTTAGCCCCGTTGTGCTGGCGGCGCTCTTCTCCCCCGCCGCGTTGCGGTGTTGTCTCCTGCAGCCTCACCGGGCAGAACCGCAAAGTGAGGAAGACGCAGGTGAGGCGGAGGACGACGACGCGGACGGCAATGCGGCCACCGCAGCGGCAATGCATAGCGTCTCCTCTCACGCCGTGCTGCGAACTTTTGACCATGCCTGGTTGTCTGTGGACACGTCAGCTGCTCTCCCCATTTTGGCAACCATCTGCCGCACCCGGCAACGTGTCCTGCAGCAGGATGCACTGCGGATCCCCTACGCACTTGGCAATCTGTGGATCGATGTGAACCCCCTCTATGCACTGCCCGCCTTCGCCGACGTTGCCAATGGCGCCGGGGTTGATGATGTGCGTCAGTGGAGGGCGCAGCCTGGGCAACACCCGGAAGAGGACGTTGGGGATGACGAGGTTGAGCCAGTGTCGAGTCCGATGAAGACGGCAGAGCTGTGCTGCCCGCACCGATGGGGCAACGCACTAGACAGCATTGTTGACCCCGGCCACTACGGCCGCCTGGTGTTGACCTCTCTGTTGGATGCCGGCCTGCTCCCTACGCGACCGGTAGAGCTAGCTGTCTTTCATCGCCTCAGTCTCTTGCGCCTGACGCTGTGGTGGTGGATGCGCTTGCCTGCGAAATTGATTCAGCAGTGGGGTGTCGACGCAGAAGATGATGGGGCCGGTGCGGGCCGCAGTGCAGACGATGACGACGACACAACGAGGATGTCTGACGAGGGGTCAGAGGAAGAAGCTGTCAACGATGAGGAGCTGGACGAGATGGCGGTGGAAGATGTCACCGAACTCCTCCTACAGCGCATTGAGAAGATGAGCAACCGCGACGCACGCTTGCGGCGGTTCCGCCTGCGCGCGCGACACCCAACAGTGGTGTTTGCTCCGCTCCTTCAACGTGTGCTGCTGGAACTGCAGAGGCGCCTCGATCGCATGAGCGCCGTGGACGCGCGCGGTGCCCCATTAGCCCCGTCGCAGTACACGCTGGAGGAGAGCGTGGCACGCACGTATGTCGCAGAGCGACTCGAGAGTGGTCATCCCCGCCAGGACCCTCTTGTAACCGCCGCCTTTGTCGGCCTCGCTGATCCCGCCACAGATGAAACGTCTGCCACACCTGTGGCAGTGAGAATCGCACACGTGGCCGCGGTGCGTCATCAACGGCTGTATCAGAGCGACCTCGTGTTGCTCCTACTGGCTCTCACGACGACACCAATACCACGGCCCTCGTGTGCTGCGACGATCCTTGGCGATGCAGAGCACTGCTTCACCTCCACTGCTGGGAACACCTGCAAGGCAGAAGAAGTGACCGTGGAAGAAGCACAGAGAGACGACATCGACGCCCACACTGCCTTTTTCGCGCACCTGCTGGAGCTGAAGTCAATGCGATTTCTGCGGCGCCCGCAAGACCGCACCCGCGCCGGTACCACCAAACTACTTCTCCTCTGCACTATTGACTTTTGCCGTGGTGCCACGCGGCAGCGCGTCTTAGGGCACCTGCCACCGTTTGAACTATTTGGGAGCACCGGCTATTGCCCCTTGCCGGATCTAGTCCAGGCGTGGTCATCCACCTGCAGCATCAACCGGAACGGCAACCGCGCCAAGAAAGTGGCCACGGTGCAGCTGTTTGCGTACTACCTGTGGAATGAGATTCGGTGGCGCCAGTGCAAGGGGCAGTACAGCGACGCTGCAGTTACCTGGATGCGTGAACAATTGCCGGAACTTTTTGAGCTGATCGACTCTAACAGCAGCACCTACATCGCCATCCTCGACCACCTCGATGCCGAAGCAGCGGCGCACAGCGAAGCCGGCGGCGGCGGTGACGGGTCTCTGAGTGCGTCGAGAGCGGGAAGGCGCGCCCCGCCCACTGGTGTCTCGTTGCGCGCCTCCAGAAAGCAGAACTGTGGTGTTGCATCCTTGCCGGCGGCCGTCGCGCAGCGCCAAGGTCCCTCCCTAATCAGCACTGAAGTGCTCCAGGCGACCCAGGAGGAGGAACGTGAGGAAGCCGACCTCGCCCCCACCTCGGTTTCGCTGCCTCTTACGCTCGCCTACCCCAACATCTACAGTGCGGGCGTCCTCAAGTCGAAGGCACTCGTCAACGCTCTTTGGCAGTCCTTTGCGGTTGCCCCGCAAACGTACATGACCGCTGAGACGCTGCACGCTTTGCTTTTTGGCAAGAATGCTCACCACAGCGACGACGCGGGGGGGATCGCCGTTGGCGCTGCTGGCCACACTCGCCGCTTTAACACGGCGGCTTTGAGTGTTATGTTTGAGAACGGCATCACGACCGTACAGGCGTGTCCGCTCGACTGCCCAGAGGCTCCCGCCATCGAAGAGGCGCTGAAACGGGCGGACCTGCCAGCGGTGAAGGTTCTTCTGGGCCTCGGAGCTGCATCGCTGCGAGACACCTGTTTGAACGGTAGCACCACACTGGAGTTGTGGGCGGAGAAGCTGTTTAGCCCGGCCGAGATGGACGTCCTTCGCTTTGTGGCATACAAGAACAAGCGGGCGATACGGTCTGACCCGCGGCTGCAGTTCGGCACCCGTCGCTTCGGCTGTGCCGTGGCGAACTCGTGAGATGGGAAACGCTCGCCAGAGAGAAGGGGCACGTAGCTGCATGGCATTTGTCGCCCCTTCCACTCGGCCACCGCCGAGCTCACTCGGGGTGGGAGAGGGGCGCGGAGGAAAGGGCACAAGCGCCACGTCAGCATGCGTTCGCTCTCCCCCAGCTGCGATCTTCCTGATTGGAGACCAATCGATAGTCTCTCTCCAGCGGCTTCTCGTACGCGGCTGCAGCCGTCTTACTTCTCTCCAGGACCTCCGCCTTCTTCCTGATGCTCACAGGTGCGTTCGTGCTGCAACTACGGCGGCCCTCTATTCCGTGTACTCTAATGTCACCGTTGTGTGCTTCCACATTATTATTTTTGGCGGATGACGTTGTTCCCCTTCCGTATGATTTTGTGCGCCTAAGGCAGCTGGAAGTGGGCAACACGGTGCGGCAGCGGCAGCGGCCCGACAAGAACGTACGTGTACATCGTATGGATGGGGTGATGAGAGAAAGAGGGGATGCATAACGGCTGCGTCCATCCTTGGCAGTCGCACGCCTCCACGCCGACGTCACCACTCTTCATATGGCACCTCTTCCTTTGCTAAGCGCATACACACGAAAAAACATTCTGTTTGATGTACAATAAAGGCCCATCAGATCTCTGTTTCTCTGTCGTGTTTACTTTCCTTCCAGTCCTGCTCTCCGCCTCCCCCGCCCACGCCCACACACACTCCCCTCTGTAGCGTTCTCGACTTCAACGGACCCGAAGGGGAAGAGAGGACGGGGACGTTGTAACTGCGATCGCTACGATGGTGTTTTTTTGTTTCTCATGTATCCGCCTCAGATGAAATAGAGCCAAGAGGCAGTATGAGGCCCCATGGTGCCAAGCGCATGACGGTGCACAAAACGAAGGATGAGAGAACGGGTCGTCGCATGCGCTGCACTCTCGACGGGATGACAACGACGTCTGTCTCGGCGGGGCCGTGGACGCCTCAAACCCCGACGGTGCTCGTACACACACTCAGACCCTCTCCTTTTTGCTTCTGTCCACCCACCCACTCTCCTCCCCGGTCTCCCTGCGCCAGTGACAAGGACGTGTGGCATCACACCAAGAAGACAACCTTTATCCCCTCCCTCACTTACTCACTCTCTCTCTGTGCGTGCAGCGCCGTAGCTTTCATCTCCACGTCGTATCTCTCTCTCTCTCTCTCTGACTCGGTGGCTGATTTACAGCTGCGCACGGAATTACAGTGACACACACACACACACACACACACACACCATGGATGAGGTAGATCTCACCACGCCTCTCCTCCAGCTGAATCCGCCAGTGCTGGTGCGCACCACCAGTGGCGAAGTTGGCGCAATCGACCTGGTCGCGCTTCGGCGGACCACCACAGGGATAGCAAGGACCACACCCGCAGTGACCAGCTCGCCACACCCACTAACTGCTGGCACCGCCGCACTGTCTTTGGCAGCGCGCAGGCTGCACGACGCCAAGCGCACGGCACAGAACGTGTACCGACAAACACGCGATGCCACCGTGCCGACTATGCCTGGGGTGTCGCTGGCGCCTCTATCGCGAGCGCAGACCATACACGACACTGGAATGCGCAAGTGCTCCCTTGCTGGCACTGCACGTAGCAGAGAAGCAACCACGAACTCTGCCGCTGCAGCCTCGATGGGCAACTCTGGACATCGCCCAGCGGCAGACGTGCGACGCGATGTTGGCTCCGCTCCACCATCACCGACTGCGGGCTTGACCCCAAGCCGAGGAGCCGCTCCTCACGCATTCATGCAACCCGCAGCCACAGCGGCTGCGGCCTCCGCGGACAGTCAGAGATTGTCGGTAAACATGCCGTACCTCATGCGGCACGTCCACGACACGGGGGCACTGCTTGACGTTCTCTTCCCCATTCAGCACCAGTCCACCGCTGCCTCTCCCAGGTGTACTGGGTCTCCTAGTGGCGTGAGTAGCGACAGCAAAGCTGCTGAGGAGGATGCTGTGCAGCTGGTCTCTGTTCAAACGGTCTCAGCAGCGCCTGCGTTTCGTGAGGATGTCATGGCGCTTCATGGTGCACTGCGGAAGCGCCTCGAGGCTCGCCGGGCGCGGCCTACCGGCCTGTGCCTCATTCGGCGAGAACTCTATCGTGACCTCTTTTCAGAGCTGGTACGCCAGGTTACCGTCGAGGAACCAGCACGGGGTCTGTTGCTGGCCCGCGTACGAGAAGAAGCGGAGCGCGCCCTTCAGGTCCACGCAGCACTGCTGCGCGAAGGGGAACGGTTTGTCGCTGGCAAGCTGCTGCAGGACACGCATGACGCGCTTGTCCTGGAAGAGCGCCTCGCCGCCCTGCAGCAAGAGAAGGTAGTCTTGGAGGTACGGAAACACGAGTTGCTGGAAGCCCGCAAGGCAGCGGTGCAATGCTTCGAAGAGGAACGGCAGCTGCGGCATGCGCAGCAGCAGGATGAGCTGAAGTACTTGCGACACGCGAACCAGCAGCTGAGCCTGCGGCTGAAGATGGAGACGGAGCGGGAGTCGACCGCAGGTGAGTTAGGGTAGCAACGAGGCAGCGCCAGCGATGTCATAAGCTCGACTCTTACTCTTGGTGTCCCTTTTCATTGCGCGTGTCAGTGATTCTTCGTGTGTGTGCAAGCTAGGGGGGAGGAGGGAAAGACGCCGAGTGGATTCGCTGGTGGTCGATCCCCCCCCCCTTTCACCGCCCCCTACGACCGCGCCCCTCTCCTCTTCTTTGTTCATGTGATGTAGAATAAACTGTCATCTGTTTTGTTCCCCTGTTTGGTTTGTCGGTGGTCGTCGCGGTCGTGGCTCTTTGTCCCTTCGCCGGTGATGCGATGCAGCTTTGCTTTGCTTTTTTCTTTCCGAGACGCCCATGTGTATGTACCCATGTTCATCCTTGATGTACCTGTTGCAGATCCTCCAACAGCCCATTCCTGCCACAACCACCTCCACCTTCGCCTCCAGTCCATCAATAGCTGCACGAACGTCGCTGTAGTGTAGGGTACTATAGCTTATTTGGCTGTCTCACTTGGGCGATGACTCTGTGCCGCGGTCACTCCCTCTTCGGCGCTTCTCCTCACTAGTTCCTTCCCCTCCCCCCTCCCCATCTCCTCCTCATGCTCGCTGTGTGGGTACGTGCAGGAGTTCGGTGTCGAAGTTACAGAGCCGTTGTGCAATGAAGCCTCTCTTTTCATGCGATGCAGGCTTGAACAGTTACGCGAGAAAGTCGCTGCGGAGGAACACGCACGGTCGAGTGAGGCGAGAGCGTCATGAACGAGGCCAACTCAGCAAGGAAACGGGTGACCACTAGTGAAAGTGGCCTGCTCTCGCTGCGGGTAGCCTTTTGTCCGTGAGAGTGTGGTGGTATGGGCAACGCGCAACGGTTTAGGCGTGCGTGCATCCAAGTGGTGTCACCGCATTCCTTTTATTCTTCTGTCTAGTGACACTGGAGAGAGTGGGGGCGCAAATACGACAGACACACTGCGCTGGAATTGCCGGCTCTCCGCCCTCGGGGGGAGGGGGGAGGGGGAGATGGCGTTCTACCGCTCATTCAATTAAAGTGAACTCGTCGAGGGAGGCGACTATTTTTGCAAACAGTCTGCGCCTTCCGATGTTTCCTTTGCGTGTGTGATGATGCATCGATCTCCTCTTTTCTCTTTTTCTTAGGATCCCATCACAAACGCCCCGCAATCTCTGTCGTCGAGCTGCAACGACAGCATCATCTGTGCGGTCGACAAGTGAAAGTCAGCCACGGCTATACTCGGGTGTGTGACTGTGTCTTGGGGTGTGTGCGAAGTAACGCACCCCATATCTCTCTTCTCAACCTCGGTGCTATCCCAGCAAGAAGAAAAGCAACAGAGGCGGCTACCAGTGCCTCCTAGAAACCCACAGAGGAGAAGGGCTTAGCGCTACGCCGTCCAACGCGCACAGGCCACAACCCTCTCCCTGCACCCCCCCCCCCTCGCGTTGTATCGGTAAATCCTATCACCGTCACTTCATCCTTTTTCTCGTTCAGACATGCCCGATAGTGGCAACGTAGTGCACCATCCCCTGGTACGTGTGAGGGGAGGGGCAACAATGCTCTTGGCCGCCCTGATTGGCGCTCTTCCACCGCCAGCCCAGGTGGTACTTCGCAGAGCGCTTAGAGTCATATCCGTCATGACCTTAGCAAAGGTGCAGCGGACTGCCGTATTGATGCTTGCTAGGCGGTTGCTTCTTCCTCTCATCACTGGCGCCTTTCCAACAGCCTCCGGCGCCTTCAAGCCAGCCAAGCTGAACTCGTCATCCGCCACACTGATCGAAGCACTATCGCATGCCTTTACCGTGTACTCTCTCGCGAAGAAGCTGATAAAGGCAGACCGGGGGGACTCGTTCGTGTTTACGGCGGCCACCGCTGCGTGTCTTTCTAGCGAAGAGGGACCCCTTTGTCGCCTCCTCGGCGCTGTGGTGGGCACCGAGGCACTATCGCTGTCTTCGGCACTGCCCAGCGTCCCGCCTTCTGTTTCCACTGCCGCCCCACCGCGAATGCGCTCGGCTCTGTTTTCTACCACTACGCCTGTTGCACTGAATGCTTACCTGCGCTACGTGCACGCGCGTACGAGAGCCTCGCACGTTGCCATTCTTGTGCCTGGGCTCCTCACCGCCCCGTGGACCACTCACCTCATCCCCGTCTTGCGCGACGCCTTTCGCAGCCAAGGCACGACGGTCGTTGGGTACGACATATGCGCCGATGCAGAGCACTACGACGTGGACCTGCGTCACTTACGCGACCTGATCCGGCAGGTGCGCCGAAGCACAGCGAAGCCGTGCGCGTTGTCATCCGCGTCGAGTGCAGCGTCACTAACCGGTGTGCTGGTCCTCGCCAGTGTTCGCGGCCGCAGCGTTCGCAATGGTGATGAGGCGTGCGTGCTCGTCAAGATGCACGGCTGGCAGGTGGTGGAGCTGTGTGTGCCAACACTGCCGTTGGATGCGGTGCATGACTTGGACCCGAAGCACCGTCCGCAGTGGATGAGAAAACGTCAGGCGCAATGCACCACGTTGTCGGTGCGGCCGGATGTGCGCCTAACCGCCTTCGACGACGCCGGCATGTACGGCGGAGCGGTCGTGGAGCTGTGTAGCGACGACTCTGCCCTCCTGCTGCACATGAAGTCTCAGTGTCAGCCAGGGCAGGTGGAAAACAGGGGCGGTGACGCGGTCTGGCAGACAAAGGCGCGCAGCTACCCCCGCCTCACTGCAACGCTTGACGCGGTCACCGGCGCCAGCAAGTTTATCATCAAGGTATGGTGTCCATGGGCGCACCGACTTTGCGCCGTCGCTTGGCAAGAGGCGGGTATGCAGCATCAGGGTACGGCAATGGCGCAGGAGGCTTTAGCTATGCTTCACCGCTTTCCCACTCAGACACTGCCGAGGGTTCCCCTATACGCGCAAGCGCAGCTACGACGGTGGTTGTTGCGCCGCAGAGGCGGTACTGGTACGACCGACGACGATGGGATCTCTGGGGTCGCATCGCACCGCGTCTCCGCTGACACACCAGTCGAAAAGCGTACCACCTATATAACGCACCCAGTCGCCACCGACAGCGTCCAAGGAGGCAAGAAATCGCTCACGGTGGTGAAGAGCGAGTCGTCTGCTAGAATAGCGGCTGCGGCTCTCACGGCACCGGAGGAAATGATCACCAACTGCACAATGGAGTGGCAAATCCGACTGCGATGGTCCGTGTTGCTCATGTCGCCGACCTTCTCCAGTGACAGCGCACCTCGAGTGACGAGCGACGCCGCTGGAGCCACCCGCACCTTCGCAGCGTATCTCTCTCTGTGGTCCTTTGTCGCGCAACTGCCGCCGTGGGTAGTGGCTGTCTCGGCAGCGGACGACGGCGAAACCGCGCGAGGCGAGCGCCGAAGCAGTTGCTGCGTCGAGGCGTTCGCCACGGCACTCCTCGTGCGCGTCGCCGACCCCGCCTCCCCTCGGGCAACTGCCGAGCTCCTGCGGAATGAGGCTCTAGTCGAGGCGGCAGCAGTGCGTCCGCGCGCATGGGACTCCTTGGCGACCGCACGTGATGCAAGTGGGGTCGAGGTACTGCGATTCGAGGACGCAGTTGTATTTCCGGGATGTGCCCAAGCAACTCGGCTTAGCGAGGAGTTGTTGTACCTCCCCTTGTCACCGGACCTGCCAGTTAGCGTGCGAGCTGCAATGCTGCGTCTGCTGTGGGACGAGGTGCCACACGCCGGAGGCGCCGCCAGTGAGTCTGTACACTCGCGACAGCCTGGGTGCAGCAGAGCCGCTGGTGCGCTATCGGCTCACGTGCAGGCAACAATGAACTCCATTTACCGAGCATATCTTCCCCAAGCACAACGGGGGCACGACGGTAAGGCTCTGCCTTCGTCAGCTAGCGGCAGCAACACGCTCCCCAGCGCCATCGCCCAGAGCCACAGCCGCGAAGGCGTTATTTCGGCGCAGGATGCAACGCGAGTGGAGCAGTTCTTGTTCGACGGCGTATCCTCCTCCTCCTCCGTTGCTTCGCCACTTTCAGCAGGAGCGATCCTGAAGTCTATCGCACAAACCTTCATCCCAGCGTTGGGGTCAAACCTTTGAGGACTGCTAGAAAGCGTCGGTCGGGGTCCGGTGCGGTGCACGGATGGGTTGCGGCTTTCACGTCTTCTTTCCCCGCATCCCTTACGCGCTTGGTTCTCTGCACCCGCTTCTTTGTGGGTGTGTCTTGGGAAATGGCGCAGATCAGGAATGATGTTTGGGCCCTTCATGATGAAGCGCCCCTCAAAGCACGATGATGCGTACAAGCAACTTCACAGCGTCGCCTACGCGGCAGACAAGGCCCAGCCTGACACGTGCAGGTGAAACAAGCAGGAAAGGTACAACCAACGTAACTTGCTTCCAGGTGTCGTGATGCAACAATCCCCCGTGCGCTTCAGCACTTCACGGCTTACCTATGTGACTTGCCATTCCCTCTTCGCCGCCGTTGCAGGACTGTTATCTTCCCCAACCACCGTCACACCAGCCTTTCCCCTCCCCTCCCCCGCTTCCGCTCATCGCCACTCCTCGCTGGGACCGCCACGGTTTCCTCTGCTCAGTTGTCTCTGTGTACCGTCACGTCGTGTTGTTGCACTCCGCCTTTGTGTCTTTGCGATCGCTCTCATCGAGTCCGCAAGGCACGGACGGGTGGACGTCACTGCGGTACCGCTGTTTTGCGCCTGGGGGCGTGTGTCCAGCAAACAGCACCCCCTATCTCCATCCTCAAGTTCTTGACCTCTCAGGTCGCCACTTCACTCCTCTTCTTTCCTCTCTTCTCTCGCTGAAACTGTACGCACAGATACATGCGCAACAATGGACTCGTATGTCGATCTGCTGAACCTCAACTTCATGTACTCCCTGCGCACAGGGAACCTGTTGACAGACATGATGATTGCGGCCTTGCTGCCACTCGTGTCGAGTGCGATAGCCTACCTCACGCGTACGTGGTGGCCGCAGCTGGTGAGTCGCGTCCTCTCCTACTTCGCCAACGTTGACAGCACAAGTGCTACCTTCAAGACACTTGAGCACAGCGGTGGGCTCTACTACGGCCATACCCTGCGAGTGGCACTGTCGACGTATGTGACGAAGGTGCTGAAGCCTCGCTTCGATGTGGCAGAGCTGAAGTACATCTCTGTTCCAGGAAAGTTGCTTCGAGATGCGGGGAGCTACACCGAAGCCCTGCGTGACTACTGTTTCGTGGACGCCGGCCCGGCCAAGGAGCTCCCCATGCGTCTCACGACGCACCTTGAGCTGAAGCAGAGCGTCGCCGGAGACAACAACAACAAAAGCGGACGGAGCAAAGGTGAGGGCCGTCAAGGCGAGCCTGGGAATTCGGTAGCGGCCCAGGAGTCGCTCTTCACCATCACGCAGTACAAGCATAGCTTCCCCACATTCATGAGGGGGCTCTGCTTGACACGCGCGAACACAACGGAGGCCTCGGAGGCGAGCGAAGCTGTCGCGCAGCTGGAGCGCGATGCCAACGCCAACGGCGACGCTATCCAGTCTCTCTTGGAACGCTCGCTGGAACACTACCGCTTCCAGTATAAAGAAGCCGCGAAGCGCACGGAGCGCTACCTCTATCAGCCGTTGCTGACGCAGCAGAAACTCGGCTTCGGCGCATTGGTGTGTAACTGCTACCCGCTGCGCTCTGAGAAGACATTTCAGTCTCTCTTCTTCCCCGCCAAGCCGCGACTCATCAAGCTCATTGATGACTTTGAAAAGAAAACCGGCAAATACGCCATCCCCGGATACCCGCAGAAGCTGGTGCTGCTGCTCTACGGACCCCCCGGCACCGGCAAAACAAGTCTTGCCAAGGCCGTTGCCGCCTACACTAAGCGGGACCTGTTTGCCATCTCACTCTCCCGCATTCGCAACGACGAGGAGCTGATCAAGTGCATGTTCAGCGGTCGCTTTAAAGTAAAAGAGAAGCAAAATGACAGAAACTTCGACAACTGCAGGGGCAGCAACGACTCGATGGAGGTGCTAGACCCGGCGAAGCTCGTGTACATCCTCGAGGATGTGGACGCCACGACAGCCATTGTCCTCAAGGATGAGTCGGAGGAGGGAGAAGCTGGAGGAGAGGAGCGGAAGCAACAGAAGAGACGTAGGGCAGAAGCCCCGACAACGCCACCGCTGTCAAGTGACACGAAGAGCAGTGATAGGGTGACTGGCGAGAACAGCGATGCCGCTGACGTGGTCTCATCGGGAAAGGCAAGCACATCATCAGAGAAGGCCTTGACGAAGCACGAGATGGTGAAGGTGACGGCCAAGAACCAAAAAGCTGCTAGTGCCCTCACTATCGAGGGGCTCACGAAGGCGCTGAACGGCGTGCTGGACTTTCCGCAGCGCATTGTCATCATGACGACAAACCACATTGAGAAGCTACACCCATCGTTGCTGCGGCCTGGCGTCGTGACGATGAAGCTGCACATGCACAACTTCGATGCGGCGTGTGCAGTGGCCATGGTGGAGCACTACTTCTCTCACACAACGCTTCTCCCGGCCCAGCTAGAGGAACTGCGCTCGTTGCTGGAAGCAGCGTCGGTGAGCACATCCAAGTTGGACTCCACTATGTCCACCTTTGATGACAGTGCTAACAGCAGCACTCCCAATACGAAAGGCCTCAGTCCTGCGGAACTGGAGCTGCGCTGCGCTGAGTGTGATACGATAGAGGAATTGCTGGAGGTGCTCCGCCAGGGTAGCCGTGTGAACATATTCTGAAGCAGAGAAGGAAAACACGGGCGCCAGCGTCGCGGCGATGACGGCGGCACATTAATCGGTGTGACTGGTGCTCTCTTCTTTCTGGAGAGGTCTCTCCCCTTTCGCCGCGTGAGGCCTCTCTGCTTGTAGGCCCTGTTTCGGTTTTCCGCGTGTTGTGCCTCCTTCCACCCTCCCCCCTTCCTGCGCCCACGCCAACTGGGCAGCTGACAGCAGCATGAGAGTATATATGTGTGCGTGTGTGTACTACGTCGCATGAGAGCGGTCAAACGCTCTTCTGGGAACCTCCTTGGCTTTATATGCTCCTCTTGTCTGTTTATGTTTTCGGGTTCGCGCGTGTCTCCTCCTCCTCCTCCTCCTGGATGAGCGAGACTACGGTTAGTCCATCCGCTGTGGACTGCGCGTACGTATGTTTGGGGGGTCATTGGCTCTGGTGTCTGTGCAGGGGTGTTTGCGCCCCCGCCCCCTTCTCACCTCCCCTTCACCCGCTTTCTCCGGCATCACCCTCCACCCTTCCCTGCTCTCTTTCAGCAAAAGAAAGGAGGCCAGGGCGGCGACTTGAACCGAAAAAGGGGGAAGAAATGAAGTTCTCACAAGAAAAAGCCGACCTGTGATGTTAGACCCTTTCGCTTCATGCACCGCCGCACACCACCTCTCGATCTCTGCATCGCCTGTCGATGGTGCCGCAGGGTTGGATTGGGTCATTTGGGGTGTGCACTGCTGCCATCTCTGGTTTTCGTGTGGAGAGGTTGGAAAGATAACCGGGTCACGCTCGCCCTTCACTCCGTCCGTCCACGCGGGAGTTACTCGCTCTCTCCATTCACACAAATCTGTGTCTCCACTATCCGCAAACGCTCTGCTGCTCCTTCCCCTCACTCTTTGCTCTCCCTTGTCTCATCCCTGAAGCGTCGACGTCTGCGCAGAAGCGCACAGCTCTTTGCATCCTCATCTGGCTCGCCGTGTACCAGCACGACTTGCTTGCCTCGAGGTCCCTTTCTTCGACTGTTGGACGCTGTGCAGACCGACCTCGTTGCGCGCGGGTACTTCTTTGGCTTCTCCTCAGCAGCTTGCCTGCGTCACAGAGCAACGACCCCCGCGCAGGTACAGACTAGCAATATCGCTAGTGGGCCTACACGCCTCTTCCTTTGTCTTCCCCCACCCCCCCCCTCCCACGTCTTCTCGCAGTCATCATGACGGACCCAACGCGTAGAGATCCCACCGAGTTCCTACGGGTGCTACGCCGCATGTCGAACACGACGTCGTGGCAGAAGGCAATGATATTTGCGTCCAAAGGCCGCATGGTGGGCTACCGCCTCACCCTCGAGCACTACAACACAGTCCTCTACTCCCAGTCCATGTGGGGACGTGCGCTAGAAATGATCAAGGTGATTCGTGCCATGCAGCAGGACGGCGTGCAGCCCAACGGCGCCACGTACTACTACGTTGTGAATGGCATGGCAAACGCAGACCACGGCTATAATTACGACTTCAACATCAATCATAGGCTGGAAAAGCTGCAGCACTGGCGCGTGGCGCTGAATGCGCTGCAGGCGTGCGAGGCAAACGGCTTCGACTCGACCGACACAATGCACAACTCCGTCATCGTGACCATGACCATACCCGGCATGAACCACTGGAAGGAGGCATTGCAAATACTCAAAAAGATCATCGATGAGGATCGGCAGCTACACCCGAACATGGTTCGCTTCCTTCATAATTGCCTCATTCGCAACTACCGACCGCGTGAGGCAAGCGATCTTCTGCGATTGGCAGCTGAGCGCGGCGTGAAAGGGTACGAAAATGCGTGGGAGGCGGACGTCTACAAGGGAAAACCGACAGATGCCCAGCTCGAAGCCTCACGAGTCAAAGCTACCGCGATGAGTGCAGCAGGAATGGAGTGCGTGGGTGGTAGCAGCGGCACGCTCTCCTCGTCAACATTGAAGGGCGAGGAAACTGACCGCAACTCTGCACAAGCCTCCGCAGCCGCCACGCTCATGGCGCTGCAGCTGCGTGGCGACCAGTCACTGCCACCGCCCCAGATGCACAGCGCTCTCCAGGAAGAAATGGAGCGAAACATTACTGCGGAGCGGCAGGCGCTGCGCCCCTTCACCGCGGGGCTGCACTACACCGAAATGCAGTCCGTCTTCCGCCCACGTGTGCATCGCCAGTTGTGGTACCAGTGGCATCAAATCGCAAACCGCTATCGGCCCACTGCATCGCTCAAGCGTCGTCAGCTGGCTCCCCGCGACTCACCCACGGGTATCCCGGCGTGGAACCGTCTGTGAGGAGCAGAAAGGGGTGATGATAAAAGCGACGAGAAAAGAGGGCGTGGCGTGGCGTGTGTGTGTGTGTGTGTGTGTTCCCAAGCCATGTGATGCGACGACCGGTAGCGCACAGGGAATTTTGTGAGGAATCGCCAAGTGTGTTGGCTGATCTCAGGCCTCAGCTGGCCCTCGGCATTGCCCCTCGTCTTTGTTCTCCTGCCGGTTACGATTGCGTTACCCAGCCGCCGCCCCCCCCCCCCTCCGTATCTTCATTGCATCGTGGGTTGACCGAACAAACATGTTAGCTCTGCTGGGAGGGGGGGAGAGGCTCACGTAGCCAAAGGGGAGAAACAGACCTTCACAGAATAAGGCAAGGCAGCAGCAGCCTGGTGCAACGTGAGCGCTGGCGGCTTCCGCCGTGTACGTGGTGGTTCGCGCTGTGCATGTATTGCTTCACCTCATTTGAGATAGGACAACCATACGCGTGGCCTCACGTGCTTTTCCTTGTTTGTTTTCGTCTCTCGCCAACCTCCCTACCCCCTCGCCTCCCAAATAAACACCCTCTGTGTGCTCATCATGGAATGAACTAATTCTGTGTGTGCGGCACTACAACTGCTGTCATCGAACACACCACACACACGTATCTTTCCCTCTTTAACGTCTTGACACAAGAAAGCGGAAGCCGCGCACATCATCAACAGCGTGAAGACTACTATCACCCACACACGCACGAAAGAAAGGAGGTGGCACTGTCATCACCGCACTCATCACCACTACCGCAACAAGGGCACACAGACAAGTCCAGTCGAACTGTCGACGGCGCTAAACACAGACACAACACTTCCTTTGCGCTTTCTTCTCCCTCATTCACCTCTTTACTTCGTTGACCCCCTATCGTAGCTGCATTTTCTTTTCGTGTTGCTTTCTCCCCTCGGCAGCTCAACTCGCCAGCGCTGCTCACGCCGTTGCCTCCCTCCTATAAGTCCCTCAAATAAGTCCCTCGGGAAAGACCGTCTTCAGCACACACACACACACACACACACACTAAAAAACAAACACGCACGACGCGGACGCATCCTTCTCGCTCTTGCGCCGCAACCACAAACGACTGCTTACCAGGGCACCCCCTTCGCATCTTTTCTGCTCTCCGACCCATCGAGAAGGCGAGCGAGTGAGCGCTAATGTCGACATGGGCCTCCCGCCTCTCCTCGAACAAGTCGGTGTACTCGACATCGGCAGCTGAGAATCATGAGTCGCCAGCGCCGCGTAATTCGTCTATAATGCCCTACACCGTCTCACAGACAACAGCTGTGAGCAGTGAGGGCGCCGGCGCTGACGTAGGGGCTGGTGCTGGAAGCTCCGCTATTCTTCGCGAAGAGTTTCGCGCCATTGCGGAGATGTACAATGAACAGAACGTGTGTCTCCTGCGTCTCCCGCCGGACTGCTGGGACATGACCACAAAGTACCTGTCCTACATGGACGTCGTTGCCCTAGGCCAAGCCTGCCGCTCCCTGTGGGCTGTGCTGCACAAGCTCGAAAGCGTATGGCTCCGGCAACTCAGCTACTTCTACCACGACGTGCGCAGCCTTCGAGGCGGAAAGCTTCTCTGCACCGCCCCGCTCTTTCCCGAGCTGCCGTACAGTCACGGCATGAATCGCCAAGGAAGCAGGGGTACGCTGACAGGACTAGCAACGGGGCAAGAGTGGTCGCGCAAGGCGTCGCGGCAGTCGCACATATCGGCCTATGAGAGGTTCTTTCAGGAGCGACGTGTGTACGTGCTGGACTCGCATCGCGAATGGCATTTCCAGGAGCTGGCAGACGTGGCGGACAAGCCCACCGGCATGTTCACTGTGGCGCTGCACGACGGTCATGTCGAGGCTGTGGCAACGGCCGTCTCGCCACCGCCGCCGCTGCTGCCATCACCCACCTCCACCTCAGCCTCTATCACCACATCACCGATCTTCGAGAGTACCGTCGGTGGCATGCATGAGTGGCTTTCTCCAGCCCCCTTGCCACCGGCGTCTTTCGCAGCATCACCCACGCCCACGCCGCCGCACCATCGCACCACGTCCACGCAGATAAATGGGATGTCGGCTGGCAGCAGTCCGGCGCTCGCGCCAGTCGCTGCACCGCCTACCCCGCCGCTGCTACCACGCGTCGGTGAGCCTATCATCAATGACCACAACCCCCTCCTGCGCCTGCGCGTGTATACGATAGAACCAGTGAGGGCGGAGAGGAGCAGAGACAACGGCGCCGCAGAAGTGGCAGCCGAAGCAAGTAAAAGTGATGACGAGAACCACCGCAGTGGCGCCTCGCCAGCCTCGAACATAGCGGCCACTCTTGCCGGGATGACGGAGGAGCAGGTGATTGAGTATGTGATGCGGCTATCACTCGAGGAAACGCAGCAAGCTGCTGCACAACCTTCGCCGGCGCCGCCAGCTGGCGAGACACCATCCAACGTGAATCCCGCGGCAGCGGATATGCCAGAATCTGTCAAACAGCAGCAGCGGGAGCTGTATCAGCATCGCCACTACCGCGGCGCCAATCCAGCGGCATCTCTGCCGCTCAGCGAACTTCTCGCCGTCCTCGACGCGTTCACAAACAATGCACACGATCAGCTGCAGTACTACCGCGTGCGGGACTGCACAAAGGAGGAGGATCCGGCGTTTCTACAACGTCTTTCCGAGACGCTTCGTAGCGCAAAGCATCGGCGGCTGCACCTCGGTAATCATCACCGCGCCGTGCGCAACAATGGGCAGACGACGCGCAACCGGGCGGGGCGGTCAGCCGGGGCAAGCTTGGCTGATGGGTCGTCAGTCAGTCTCTCTGCCTCCACCGCCGCTGGCACCGCCACACCGCCGCAGCAGCCGCCTCCGATGAACCGCATGCTGCGCGGCTTTCACGGTGATCTCTTGGAGATCACCGAACGAGAAGCACAGCTGGTAGCTGGTACGCTGCTCGGCATGCCTCGCGTGATTAACGAGTTTGTGGCCTTCCGGTGCTACGACCCGGCGCTGCTGTACCGCAGGTTGCACCCTTCGAACACGGCTATCGATAGGACCGACACCCAAGGCACACCTCGAGAAGCGCTGAAAGCGACGCCACCTCTCAAGGATAGGTTCGTGCTATCGGACGCTATGTCACCCATCGACAGGCAGACCACAGAAGCCGGAAGCAGCGGAGTTACCCACCAGCTCACCGAGACACCCGCCGCTCATGTGGTGGCGACAACGCGGACACCACCGCTGAAGCCGCTCCCGTTCTTTACGCGCTTCTTCCTCGCCCCGGAGTTGTGTCACGACGGTTACGTTGCCCTCTTTGTTGTGGATGTAGTTCGTGCGCTTGTCATAGTGGAGAAGGAGGTCGTCACTACCGACAATCCAGACTGGGCCTCGCCCTTGATTGCGCGGGGTGGCCGCGTGGTGGTGCACGGTCAGGGGTACAACGCACAGGTCTACATACGCGATGAGTACAACTATGTGCCATTAAACCCCACACGACGACAGCGAGGCTCGGACTCCAGCGGATGAGAGGAGAAACAATTAGAATGGGCGTGGTCGAAAACAGCGAGGAAAGCGACGCACCGCGTGACAAGGGTGCAGTTCCTGACGTCTTCTTTATCGTCTGCTGCGTTATCTCATGCAGCCATTCCAGCGAACCATCGTACCGTATCTACACTGCCATCACCTTTCGTTTCGTACGCTGGAACATGAGCCAAACGCGCTCATGACAAGCAGTACTGAGGAGCAGGGGAAAGTCTCCAGCGGTAGACGATTGAGGTGGTGCCTTTTGTTGTTGTTATGTCGTTGGACGTGTACGACGGTCACCGCCGTGTGCTGGAGCCAGCTTGGGGGGGTGATGTGGATGGAAATCAGCACACTGTACTACTGTCCTAGTGCAGGCCACATACACATAGCTTATTACCTCCGACTTGGCAGGGATTTTTAGTGGAGCCGGCAAAATTCTCAACGAGCTGGCCTAGCATCGCTCCCCTCTGCTTTTACTGCCGCTTTCCTCTTGTATGTTAGCATGTGTGTCTTGTCTTGGCGCATCCTCTTCTTTCGTACTCTCCTTTTCCCTTCTTCTCCATCTCTCCCTCTGTCCTTCCCCGTCACGAGTGGGCTGTATGAAAAGGGGGAAGGAGGCTGACGTTGCCACTACGGCTGCGCTGGTATCCTATTTCGCTCCGCCAGACTACATAGACACACACGCACACACATATAGAGAGAGGAGGAAAAGCGCGACAGAGACCCACCATACACCCACCCACCCACACACACACACATCTATATAGAGAGAGGGGACGATATTACTTCACCCACCTCAAGAAAAAACGCAAAGGTGCGCTATTTCTTCCGTGAAGCCCCGAAGAGAAGAACACACACACAACACACGCTTATTTCTCTTCCCCTGTACATGGTGACAGTGTCATAGCTCAGCAGCCATTTTTTTTTTTTTCGTCACTGCAGTCATGTCCGTCGTGCCACGTCTCAGGACGGCAGGCCTCTCGGTCAACACGCGTGAGGACGCCGCCGTCTATGCCGAAACAAAGTCCTTCCACGCGGAGGGCGCCGTGGTGACGATGGCTGCAAGCTACAATAGCACCATGTGGCTCGCGATGCAGGACGGGCGTGTAGAAGTACGCGATGTGCACACCGGCCAAGTTGTACACGTCTTTGCCGTTGCTGGCGTGCGTCAGCGGCGCAGCAAAGTGTGGTGCATGCTCTCCGTCTACAACTCCATCCATCAGGAGGCACAGCTGTGGATGGGGCTGAGTTCCGGCGCGATTGAGGTGTACACAGAAAACTACCAGCTACGCTGGCAACTCAGCAAACACCTATCTGGCGTGTACTGTCTCGCTCAGTACCGCGGCGACGTTGCCTACGCGGGCTCGAGCGACTTCACCATCACACAGTGGCGAGTCGCGGATGGGCGACTGCTGCGCGTTCTGACAGGTCACAGCAACTATGTGCGTTGTCTCTACGCTGAAGGTAATGCCCTCGTGAGCGGATCGGACGACAACACCGTTCGTGTCTGGGATACCTCTAGCGGCACATCCCTACAGCAGTACAAACACCTGCACCGCGAGAGCGGTGGTGTCTCGGCACTCTGCCGCGTGGGGACGGCAATGTGGTCGGGTGACCACAGCGGCGTGATCGCGGTGTGGCGGCTAAAGGATGGTGAGGCGCTGCTCATGTGTCACCAGGTGCAGGGGCGCGTCACCTCGCTCCGAAAGGTAGGTGCACGTGTGTACGCCGGTAGCGCTGAAGGCCGCATTTGCGTCTTCAACGCGAGCGACTGCACAGTTGTGAATCGCCTAGATGATCACCTAGGCAGCAACATTTCTGCCATCGCCTGCGCCGTTGAGGTGAACCGATACTTTGTGTGGTCTGGCAGCGCAGACAACACGATACAGTGCTGGCACCACGATGAGCACCAGCCCATGACAGCAGAGCGCGAAGGAGCTTTGGACATGCAGTGGTACTACACGACCCAGCTGCCGTACCTGCAAGCAAACGAGGCGCTGCTGGAGCAGCAGAGAGAGCTGATGGAGCTCGTGGTCCTCTCCAGCGGCTCTGACGACGCTGTGCGCAGCTTCTTGGCCAACCTAGGGGAAGGCCGCGAGACGGCTGCGGCGCGGTACTGGCTCTTGAACGGCAAGGTGAAGCAGACGCAGAAGAGGTGTGACGCAATGGAGGAGGAAATACGCGCGATCGACGTTGCGGTGGAGCGGAAGGCGCAGACATTGGAGGTGCTGCGCCGACAGCTGGCTCGCTTGACGGAAGCCCTCGCCAGCGCCAGACTGCAGCCACCACTGCCAGGAGGAGCACCAGTCCCGGCTTCCATGGCTACTGAGCTCCCCGCAGCTCGTGCCAGTCTGTCGCCGCCCTTGGTCACCATTCCACCGCCGTCAGACACATCGGCCCTGCCCTCATCGCCACCTTCAGGGATTGCTGCACCGCCACGACCCACTACGCTTGCCTCTGCTCTCCCCTCTGTTCTTCCACCACCCCCGCTGCAGGTGATGGTACCTGCCGCCTCGCTGCCGCTGCCGTCCATGGCGCCCGTGCCTGAGCGCAGCTCCTCACCACCGCGAATAGTGACGGGGACACAGGTCACCCTCAGTCGCAGTTACGAGCCGGTGCTCAGCTCCCTACCGCCTCCGCCGTTCACCGCAGGGTCAAGGCCAACGATGGAGGCGCTGCTGCGAATGGATGGTAGTGGGACAGCTGTGCCACCACCGCCAGCAGCGGTGGTGCCCCTGCCCCCCGTGGCAGCTGCGCCGCTCCCTCCATCTACCGGCGGCGTGGAACCGCTTGGCGAGCTGCCCGCGAAAGCGGCAACACTGCCGCTGACTCGCCGGATGTCATTTTAGCATTACAGCGTGCAGCGTGAAGGAACACTAGTGCACACAGAGTGAAGGAGAGCCTCAGACAGATGCGGGATGCAGTGGCTTACTTGTGCGTGGGTACGCAGGTGGACCGAGTCGGTCCTTCTCTCCCTCTTTCTATCCCCAGGTAGTTTGTTGTTGTACACACCTAGAGAGTGAATGAGTGGTGTTGCTGCGTAGAAAGGGGAGGAGAGCAGTGGAACTCGTGTGCTCCACGTCTTGCGCCACTTTTGCACTTCTCTCCTCCATCTTCCCTCCTCCCTCGCTTCCTGCACGCAGAACTGTCTTGCTAGGCTCTCTCTTTCTCTCTCTCTGCAAAGGCGTAGCGAAGGTAGAGTCGCGGATGCAGCGTAACGCAACCGAGGGTGTTGTATGTGCCTCTCTGTTGGGCAGATGAAGGGGGGGGGCGCATGGTGCAACTCCGCGCCCGTCCGTGGGTGATACGCGCACACGCACGTGAACGACCCCCCACGCCATGAAGGCATCCGTCTCTCTTCACTGCAACTCTCTGCTCTCTCTGCTCCCTCTCCTACTTGCGTGGTTTATTCGTTTGTCTTTTCTTCGCCGCTGATGTACGCCGACGCGCGGTGTTGTTTGCGTTTTGGACGGTGGGAGAATGTATTGGGGCAACATACGGCTGCATAAGCGAGTCCGTCCCCCCCCCTCCCATTGCCAGTGACTGCGACGGAGTGTCTGAAGTTCATTAACGGTGAGGTACAACGCAGCCCCCTCCCAGCTAAAACGCGACAAGAAGCGCGAGCCTGAAGAGGTACACCGTGGAGATTGCTCACAGGCACTTCATCTGGCACTACCCATAAACACGTGCAGCTGCAGAGTACACGTATTGAGGGATCTGCTCAGTACCGACTACGCACCTTTGCATACACATACACCGCTCACCATAGACGTTGATAGACAGGTCAAGTCCCTTCCCCTTCCCCACACCTTCACATCAAGGACGCTGAGACACACGTATACACAGAGAGGGATGTACACGCACACACCAACTCATCATCAGACAATGCCCTCTCCGCAGCCGCACTCGGTGGCCTCCGAGCTGCTCGTGAAGGACAGCATCCTCGTTGTTCCGGCGCCACCCCTGTCCATTGCCACAGTTGGAGATGTAGTGTGGATCGCCTTCTCGGACGGAAAGGTTGAGGTGCGCAACTCGCGCACCGGTGAGGTGGTGCGCCGCTTTGAGCCAGCCATATCTGCAGTGCCCACATCTGCCCTCACTGGCTCAGCTGCCATCGGTGTCGGGGGTTCTACTGGCATGCTCGCGCTGCTGAAGCAACACAGCAGTGAGAGTGCCGCGACCACGCACACCACCAACAGCGCCACTATTGTGTGTGCACTCCTCGCGGTACCGACGGTGGACGGCGACACGCATGTGTGGATGGGCCTATCCAACGGCTGTATTGAGGTGCACGATGGTAGCACGTTTTCTAGCAGCAGTGGTGAGACCGCCGTCAACGTGTCGAATCGCCCTTCCCCACACGGCCTCATCGCTCTACTGCGCAAACATACAGCAGCCGTGACGAGCCTCGCAGAGTTCGGCGGCTATGTCTACTCGGGCAGCGAAGACCGCCAGATTCTGCAATGGCGTGCGTGCCGCCTCATGTGCGCTCGTCTCTTCAGCAGTCACTGCCCGCATGATGGGTCGGTACGCTGCTTGTACGCAGAGGGCAGCACACTTGTCTCCGGATCCGACGACTGCACGGTGAAGGTCTGGGACATCGGCGAGGGTACTATGCGGCTGACAGGGTACTTCCACTCGCAAAGCGGTGGGGTGCTGGCACTGTGCCGTGTTGGGGAGCTCATGTGGTCTGGAGACGCGTCTGGGCAGGTGGTGCGGTGGCATCTTCGCACCTGCGAAGCAGTTGGCATCCACGTCCCGCACAGTGGCCGCGTGCTGTCGCTCTGCCGCGTTGGACATCGGGTCTATTCCGGCTCCTCGGATGGCACCATGGGCATTTTCGATGCTGGTAGTGGGCAGTTGCTACAGCACATCACGGATCAGGTACTGGGTTGGGTGGTGGCTGTCGAGTGCCCTGCCAAACTGTCCCGGTTTGTCGTGTGGTCTGCCAGCGCCGACGGTGCTGTGCGGTGCTGGTACCAAGACGAGTACGCAAGTATGACAGCAGACGAGGTGCGCTTCAACGATGGTTCGTGGTACGCCTCAGGCTCCACCCCATACCGCGAGTTCCGTGCCGCTGTCGGGCAGCGCACGCAGCGGCTGAAGAAGCAGCTGGAAGCTATCGAGCATCGGGATAACCAGGCCATGGCGCTGCTGCGCCACTGCAGCACGGTTTTCGGCGGCGGTGGCGCGGGGGTAGAGACGCAGCTGCAGTCGCTGCGTGACCAACTCACTAAGGTAGAAGAACGGTGCCGCGTCGCAGAGGAGCGTGTGGCAGCAAAACGCCACACGGTAGCACAGATGGATCGAGATATTGCCTCGACACTGGCACTGCTGCAAAACGCGCGATGTGAGATAAATCTGCTCCTTCCTGGGGAGGCGGAGCGGGTGCTGGCCAGCTTGCCAGCGCTGACCACAGATGACCTCGTTGCCTACACACCAACGCCAGCGTTGGCGATGCTCGACACGGCCTCTGCAGCACCGCCTATCACCACAACCACCTCAGGTAGTAGCGCAACTGCTCCTCCGCCACCCTCCTCGTCACTGATTCACCCGCTACCGCTTCCCACGGTGACAGTACCGGGATCGGCAGCTGCAACATCCGCGTCACCGCCGGCGCTGGCGGTCACAACGTCAACACTAGGCGTGGGCGGACCACTGACCTGCGCTCCACCATCCCTCCCGCCGTCTGTGACCGTGATACCGCTGCCGGGAAGCGGTGAAAACGCCGCGTCAGTGACTGGAGGCGCCCTTCCGCAGCCGCCATCGTCCTCATTGACCATGGCTGCTGCGTCTGGGCTAGCATCGACCGACGGTACAGCTCCAGCCGACGGCACTGCAGCTGCAGTTGCTGGTGCTGGTACGGCCCCTGGAGCGGCGGCTGCCACAGCCGAAAAGCGACCTGGCGCGGCCCCCCCTCCAGACGACGGCGTTACCTGGACAAACCCGAACGTTGGGAATTACATTCAGCGCCGCTACTACGGTGCCTCGCCGAGCCTGCGCACAACCGATCTAATGAAGCAGGAGCGGCGCCGCGGGCGCCTACCGCAGGTGAAGGTAGAGGCGCTGCAGAGAGGCCCCTCTCGCCCCCGCGTGCCGCCAACGGTGCGCGAGGCGAAATCCCGCTCCGCCAGTGCCGATGCGAAGTGGGCGACAACCACCACGGCAACGACAACAAGCGTGATCAAGACGAGCTCAACAAAGGCTGCTGCATGACCTTCTCTGCGCGTGGATGATGGAGGCATAGAGAGACGTGCATACGGGACGTTGCTACTTGCTGCTGGTATTCACGTCTGACAACCCCTCTGCTCTACCTGTCGCATGCACAGAAGATGTGCGGGCCTGTGGATCGCGTAGGCGACAACCTATGTGCAGGTGGCGGTTGCCTCCGGTGGTTAATGCAACTGGGCTGTCTTTTCTCCTTTTGTTGTCTCCTACATGCGCTGCCTCTGCATGTGTGCCGTGCAACGCGCCGTAAAGGAGTAAACAGCGGCGAACCGCTCTTTCTGGACCTACAAGGCGGCGGCTGTGGCACTCTCTCTCTCTCTCCCTCCCTTAACTTCGCTGAGGCCGAGTGCGTTCACCTGGTGCCGACCATTTAATCTGGACGATGTCCCTTCGAAGGACATCTTGCCGCGCGCGGGGAGTGCGCGTATACGTTCCAAGGGAAACAATCGAATGCAGACGGACGCGTACACAGGCGTGATGACGAAGAATCGAATGCAATTCACCGAAACATCAACGCTCACTCTTCACTTCTCTACATCTCCGCAGATAGGCGCTCCACCCACCCACCGAAAACACTTTCCCTCAGCACGTTTTCTCTGTGGGAATCTCTCGATTACCTACTCGCGGGCACACGAGTAGCTGCAGTGCACGAGAGGACGGAGAAAGGGTAGCGCTCTCGAGATATTGTGTGTGTGTGTGTTTTTCGGCTTCTCTTCACCTTGTGCAGATACGCACGCACCTCAGGTGCGTTTTTTTTTGTCTCCTGTCGCTTGAGCTAAGCAGGTGACGCTTCTCCACTGTTGCGCGACTGAATCACTCATGAGCGTCTTCGTGCCGCCACCGCCGCCGTCTGGCGTTGTGGTACCCCCGCCACCGCCAGTGGAGGTCTCCGGGCCGCCCGCCGCTGTACCAGCGAGCTCCAGCGCAGCAGCTGGTAGTGCGACGAACGTGATAAAGCCAGGTGGTGTGATGCTTGACATGTCGACCATCCTCGGGCCGCGACAGAATGTAGCCAAGAAGTCGTTGCCGCCCTGGACGAAGAAACTCGCAACGCCCCTCTCCGACGCCTCACCCAGAGCGGACAACTCAACGCCACCGCCGGCGCCCGTCGCTGTCAAGTCTAAGTCGCCCCCGATGTCCCACACCGCGGAGCCTGCTCTCGCTGCAGGGGCACCAAACAACCCGGCGCACCGCACAAACGTGGAAGCGAGCGGTCCGTCGTTGTCTTCCCTGCCTCCCGCAGCTGCCCCGCTCCCGCAATCTGTGGTCAACGTCCCCGTAGTTGTGACGCGCAAGTCACTCCCCACCGCGTCATTGATCACCACATCCCCGCCCTCTGCATCGCTGCCATACACATCTGTCATGGCCGGGCCTGTTGCCTCCTCACCGCAGCCGGCGGCCTCAGCCCCATCACCGCCGGTACACCCTGTAGTAGAGGCTGCCACGTCGAGCGCGGCTAACACTGCAACACCGTTGCCTCTCGTCTCATCATCAGCACCGCCACCACCGCAGACTACTCCAATCGCGCTGGCGGAGGTGCCAGCACCGGCTTCCGCTACGGCCTGTGCGTCGACACTGCCGGCTCCTGCACCAGGCGTCAATCAGACCGCCCCTGTGGCCGTCCCGACAATACCACAAGGAACGATGCAGAAAACTCTGTCAACCTCATCCCCTGCTGCGATCGCCACAACTGCTTGCATCGTGCAGGAAACGATGCGAGCGTTTCGACCTCATCCTGCACCACCCACGTGTACTGTAATTACGCCACACGCCGTCTTTCAGGAGGAAGAACAGAAAGTGGTGGTGTCGCCTCTGCCGCCAGTTCCTCCGAGAGAAGCAAAGAAGGTGCCCAGTGCGGCCGCCGGCTCTGCAGGTAACTGGCGCAACCGCTATGACCTGCAGCCCTCTCCGTCCTCTGGCGCCGCGCAGCACTACGGCAGCGATCCACTCGCCACCAACGCCGCCACCTCGAGCACGCGGCGGCAGTGGACGTCGAACGCCGTTATCAATTCACCCAAGCCAATGAGTAACTGGCGAGAGACTTACTGGCAGCACGTCGATGTCCATCGCTACGTCGCGCGCCGCTATTTCGGTGCTCCCCCGCCGCTGGAGCAGTGAGCACGCCACTACACCTGCAACAATGCACCTCAACGACGCTTGTTTGAGGGTGAGGCGGAGTGATGCCTCCATCCCACCACTCAGAGCAGTGGCATCGTGCAGCACCGACATATAGGCGCGGAGCCTGCGCTGCACTGTTCGAGTAAAGGGAGAGACGACTAGCCACGATAGAGGTTTTGCCCCTTTCTTCTCTGCTCTCCCTCTCTCATGTGCTTTTCTTTACACATTCGGTGATGACTCCCTTTGCGTTCGCTTATCCTCGCCTCGATGGGCACCAGTTTAGATTAATAGATGACATGTGCTCAGAGAGTTGCACGTATGTGTATTTTAAGCGCAACAAGCGAAAGAGTATACAGTCGGTACTACGGATGGTCTCGTGAGGCCAAAAGGGGAAGGGAGAGATGAGGCCAGCACCTGCTACTCCCCAACCCTGTGCGCTGCTCCGGGTAGTGCACTTGAAAACGGTGTCCATCCTCTCTGACCCTTTCCTCGTAAAACATGCGAAAATGTTGTTGCAGCACCAACCCGCTTGCTCGTATTGAGATGTGTGCTGGCACAGACCATTCTTTTCTCCTACGTTTTCAACACTAACTGCACTACCTCACACGTCCCACGCACACTCGTCCTCCTCCTCTCTCCCCCATCTTGCCCACGTCTTTCTCATTGTTCTCACGGATGGCAGTCATCGATACTGTCAGCATAAGAGGAGGAACAGTCGCAAAGAAGAGCGTTCCGTCGCTGGTTACTGTTGTTCTCTCCTACACCCACCCCTCTTGCTACTACACTGCCCATTGCTCATCGATCGCTCCTCCTCTGCTCCTCCCTCACCTCGTCGCCACGGACGGATTACGAATCTTCTGAGCAGAACTGCGACCGTTCAACAGGCAAGCAGTCGCAGGTGTGCTCAAGTGCATGGTGCACCAGTTTGTCGCTTTCTTTCCTCCATCAATCCCCCCCCCTCCCCATTTCTGCTCATCGGACAGCAGCTGGGCCAAGGCATCAAAGTGGCTGACAGTATAGTGTGCACACGCACACGCACACTTATTCTGCACGTCATAGTTAAGAGCTACCCCTTTGAGCTCTCTGACACGCGTCACAGCACAAGAACAGCCGCAGCAGCAGTGAAGAGAGAAGAGGAACGGTTGTGTGCTTGCCTCTCTCTGTGCGTGCGATCAGCTGTGGTGCTGCAGCCATGAGAGTGACACGCTCCGCGCGTGCGGTTCACGCGTTTGTGCGGATGCCGCATCATCGAAGTGTGCCGCCAACGGGTCCGAGCGGCATCATTGTAAACCGTGATGTGCTGCTCCGCCAGTTTCGTGACTTCTACAGAACTCTTCAGCACTGTACATTGGTAGATAAGGTGCACCTCATGGCTGAGCGCCCAGGCGTGGAGTCGCTGCGGGTGGCCGATCAGATGGCCTCCCTTGGGCCCGTTCTTTTGGGCATGCCGCTCACTGGTATGGAACACCGCTCGTCGGAGTTCCTCGAAACGATGCGCTACGTTCGCGGGGCCGGCGGGCCAACGACGGTCTCGGCGTACCTGCAAGACAACGACGCGTGTCGATGCCACAGTGGCGATATCGTGTGCCTGCCACAAGGAGTAGCGGTGGGTCACGGGCCGCGCACGAACGCGGCAGCGCATCAGGTGCTGCGGGAATTGTTTGGCAGTGGGGACGCTCCCGACGGAGGCACCCACGGCGGCGACGGCCCGGCTGTCACGAGCCCAGGCCGCAGCACCAAGTTCGAGGTGGTGACGCTAGAGCAAGAGAGTGACGCGCCGCCTCTTGGGGATTATTTCGGGTTTGCCGGCAATGACATACTACTGGTGTGGAAGGATGAGCACGGTTTGTTAGCGGTGGATCAGCTGCAACAACAGCTCGCGAAGTCGGAGCTGCAGCTTCAAGTGCTGTACCTCGAGCCTGGGTGTCACTTCCTCACCTTCTATGGCATCGACTACACCCCTGACGTGCTCGTGCAGAAGGGTTTTGAGCGCTCCATGGACACCCTCGCTGCGGCTGGCTTGAACCCTATCTCTGTGCAGTGGTCGGAGATGGACAAACTCGGCATCTCGATGCGGTCGACTGTGCTGCCGCTTAAGTTTCTTCAGAGTCCGTCATCGACAGGTGGCCTCCTGCAGCGCAGTCGTAATCGTGTCAACCGATGGGCAGCCAGTCAGATTACGCAGTAAACAAAGGACACGCGCGAAAAGCGTCGAGGGTCAGAAGCGTCTTCAGCTTTGTTCGTGGTGCGCGCGTGGGCTCGCTTTCCTCTTGGTCTGCCACCTCCTGCGCTGTTGTTGATGTCCGTTCGTGCTGGCGTGGGTGTTGTTGCTGCCCTCCTCCACTGGTTCGCCGTGCCGTTGTAGTGGTTGTGGCGGACGCGCTGCAGGTGAGCGTCATTGAGGGTTTTTGATGTTTGTCTCACAGAAAAAAAAAAGAAATTGAAGCGATCCAAGTGTGAATGATGCCACGCAGACACACCAAAAGAACCCTTTTCGTTGTTGATCCCCCCTGGCCTTTCACGGGCTGTGCAATCTGACCTACCTTCCCCCCCCCCCCAGCGACGTCCCTCCCACGCTCTGCTGTTGAACGCGACCTGGCGTGTGCATGGGTAGCAGAGGGAACGGGAAGAGAGGTGGGTGTCCATCTTGCATTCGGCTTCTCCGCTCAATCTCCGATCATGGATTGTGCCTTCCTCTGTTCCCCCCTCCCCCTCTTCACCACTGCTGGGCACACAGCCTCTCGCCACACCTGTTTCGCGCGTGTGTCTCTCTCTCTTCCTCGCTCCTCCTCTCGCCTTCACCAGCGCTGAAGAACAAGGTACGGAAGTGGAAGTGGTTCTGCTCTCCTTCACACAGTCTGTCTTGTGCTTCTCTTTCACCCGTCCTCTCCTACTCACGCCACTTCGCGTCATCGCCTTGCCTTGTTGTTTCTTTAACCCCCGCTTGGTACGGCTCCGGAATCATGCGCCCCCCCCCCTCCTGCACCTCTCTCTTTTCACCGCGCATGGGCGTAAGTGTGGGAAGCCAAAAAGCACCGCCTTGCAAGGTTAGAGCGGCGCGAAGTTTGTCCACGGACTTCGAACGAGGATCGCGCTAGGTGGATCAGCAACGATTAGCGTACCCATGAAGGAAGACGGCAAGACCTGGACAAAGACAAGGTTGGGATTGTGTGCGAAGCCATCGGAGTGCAACCAGGCGGGACTCAGGCTTTCTCCCTTCACCTTCCTCCGCCACCACCACCCGCCCTTTCATTGATTCCCTTGTGCACGAAATGTAATGTTCAACGAAGTGGGAAAGTCCTGTCAATCATCAAAGCCAATCGCCACTCCCCTTCCCCTTCCAAAAATGGAAAAAAAAAAGCTTCAGAAAACGACATACACCCCACGCCTGCCCGCCCTTTACGATTTATCTTTCCTTTTCCCTTCCGTCTCTCTGCAGCGGTCGGTGCCATTCATCGTCTTCGTCCGCTGTTCCCCTTTTCTTCAGCGAATAACACCCTCCCCCCTCCACGATGACGCGAGGGCGCACGGTCGACGCATCGAGTGACGCCCTCACCCTCCCTTTTCTTTTTTCAGCTACGGGGAGCCACAGAGGAGAACATGTGAAAAGTCCGAAAATGCTCACTCTCTGCGTTCCTGGATTGAAGAGAAAACACATGTATACCTCGGCATTGCATGCAGTGCACACTCGTCACACCCACATATAGCTATAATCTCCCCGTCGCCTTGTGCCTCATCCTGCCGCGTAGGTTCCCGTCACTTTGTCACCCATCGTAGTCTTTATTCTCGTTCACAGTGTCGTTTGCACCCTCTTAACTCCGTTCCAGTCATCGTGCCACCATGTACCTTCCCCCTCTCCTCCCCCCCCCCGCACACACACAAAAGAGATACTAGAGCTCTGTATGAACAGCGTCCCGGTGATGTAACCTCCTGTCACCGCTAGGGGGGCGAGGTCTGGTCCTGGCTAGAAGGTCTGCTTAAAGGAGAAATGAGACCCTCGAGCGCAGCGAAGACGCGGTAAAATTTCTCCTCTCCAAGTTGTGGTGGAATACCGAAGAAGCACATGCAACTAGTAGGAGCTGTCAGCAATCTACATCACGCTCTTTTTACCCCCTTTCACCTCTCTCTCTCTCCCCCCCCCCCCCGTTGCGTGACAACGCGGTGGCAAACTAAATTTGTGCTCTGCTTTCTTTTTCGTTTCCTCTGCTTCTTCGTACGACCAGTGCGCCTTTCTTTTCCTCTCCATTTGCTGGCTTCCCCTCCACACACCGGCGCTCTCGCAGGCACAGTGTACTGGGCAGAAGTGTATCCTCAGCGGTGGCGGCTTAAGGTGACTCAATGGACATCGCCCCTTCCAGCTCCTGTGCGCTGCGAAAGCGCCTGTGGGGTCTCTTCAACATCTACTCAGCGGTGATGCCGAACAGCGATGGTGTCTGCGAGCTTTCTGAGGCTCGGCGGCTCGAGGTACCTCGCTATCGCTCGTGCCTTGATGCCCTCGCGCGCCTTAGCAGCTTTCGTAACTTATTTCTTGGTAGCGAGGATGACATGGCCATACGGGCAGCCTCTACGCAGCTGCAATCCAGGCTAATACAGGAAACGCTGTGGGGAGAAGCGGTGAAGCTAGATGTAGATTGTGCTCGGCAGCAGCGGCGCCTGAACCCCCTTGAGGTGCAAAGAAGTACAGCCCCTTGGCTCAGTAATGACCTCGACGCCGACAGAGATGTGTTTGGTAGAGCGCTCTACAGCTCGGCGGCCTGCAGCCATGGCGGTGATTCAACGCCCAACGAAGACGCCGGTGCAGCTGACGATGTAAAGGGCAGTATTTCATGGAACGCACTGTATTCGGTCGTTGTCCTCTACCTGTACGATCAGCATTGCTTTCACCGCTCTTTTCTTGCACCTGAAGTCGACGCGCTGCGAAGCGGCCACAATGAAGCCAAGACGATGCACACAGGCGGCCTGGATGGTGCGTATGTGAAAGTGAAACAAATCCATGTGGCCGCAATGGCACCGCTGGTGCGTCGAAAGACAACCTATGCGAGTTGCGCTACCCCTGCAGGCGCGACTCAGGCAGCCGAGCAGCGACCTTGTGACGGCGCTACCACCTCTACATCCTCATTGTGGTATGTGAATCCGTCATTTTCGTCACAGGGTACTCAGTTTCAGCAGCCCACCTTGAAGAATGCGGTGGGCCAGCACGTAGAAGAGGAACATGCCGGCAGGTCACTCAAGCCGGTGTACACACCGCCGCGCCCTCCCCGGCAAAATCCGCCACAGGCCTCCCCTGTGGTGCCTTCCCTTCGCTCACCGGTACCAACGCAGCATCTCACGCACATCGTCGACGCTTCTGCGCGTGCCGGTTCTAGTTCACGCTATATGGTAGGTTGTACTGAGGACTCGGCCAAGCCCGTCCCACCGCCACGCTGCAAGCACACGCGGCGCGAAGCAGCCGAACTCTCGTGTAAAGAACGCCACATCGGTGTTGGGACCGATGTGGAGGTCATCAATGGCCCACAGCCGGTTTTTTATCCAGCCGTGTCAGTGTTGATGTCCTCGTCCTCGAACCCAGCGCCGCCTGGGGCCATTGCCATAATGCCGAAGAGAACAGCGGTGGAGGATCGACGACAGTGGCTTGCCTCTCCGTCACCACGTCCACTTGAGGATGCTGCAGAGGTATTTGGAGATGAACCCGGCGCCATAGAAGCGGCGCCGGCTGTGGTTCGCATTCGCAAACTGCGCCCCCAGTCGCCCTCCCAGCAGAACGCGATGGTGACGCACCAGACGCACAAACATCGGACCAGACATTCTGACGCAGCGACGCTGAAGCCGGCCACTGAGAACACCAAGGCACCTGCTCAGCGACTGTACGCAACACGCCGGCCACAGGCTGCAAATCCCGCGAACCTGGCAAATGCCACACCGAAGTTGACGACCCAGAAAAGTGGCGCTGACACCGGCGCAGCCGCACAAAAGATGTGCTCGTGCGTATCCTGCCCGCTCGATTCGCGGTCAAGACTCGCCGAGGCCTGGCTAGGCAGGTCCGAGTACTCGTGCGATTTGACACCCCCGTCCACCATTCCTTGTGAGGTGTGCCTCTGCGAAGTGAGGGGAGGTTCTTCCTCACTCGACATCGGACTCGAGCGCGAGCGGACCGGCGAGCAATCGGGCAGCAGCGGAGACGCTGAGGGCCGCCACACCACTGCATTTGCCGTCGGCGCGCTGAGAGGGGCAAGTGTCGAGGCAAGCAATGGCCGCGACTTAATGCGACCCGATTGGGTGCGTGGGACTTCCCCAGCAAAGCCGTCGCCCTCTCCCGACACCCCTCCTGCGCTGTTTATGGCTTCGGTGGTGCCCTCCTGCGCCTCCTCAGCTTCGACACGGGATGTGGAGGATGCAGCAAACGATCAGGAGAACCAGCTTCCTCCGACGCAGACTTCGCGGCGGCGCGGCCCCTTGCATCATATTGCGCAGACCTTCCCCCTCACAACTGGCGAGCCTTTTGCGCCCCACTCCCTCAACCAAAGGCACCAGACTGGAGCAGTAGCATCGCCGGGGATGGTGATACCGGTGTGGCACGCCACAGCACCGTCGCCAACACCTAGCCCACATGAAGACGAGACAGAGGCATAGCAGTATTCCGTAGCTTACCCGGTGAGATCAACTTCTGCATCCCCAGCTGCGCCCCATCATTTCACGACACAGTGGGCTTCGAAGCGGCGGCCACGTCAACCACAGCAGCTCATAGGAATGTTAGGTCTTGATTTCTCACCATCCTACACGTCGTCATTGGCCCGCGGCAGAGACTCGCGCTTTTCTGCGACGGAGCAGCAGCACTGGAAGCAAATAAGGGCTCCAACACCCACCAATCTAACAGCCTCGGCGCGACTCCCCTCCTTTTTGGGTGAGGTGACGTACCGTCCTTTCACGAGCCCACATGAGATAAAGTCGGCAGTGATGGGCCAAGAAATGCACACGCCAATACGGCACTGGGCACCAAGACCGCAAGGCCTCACATGTCGCACACCAATTACTGTGGTATCCCCCGTGGCTCGTCGACCGACAGCAGCTCTGTCGCCGGCGTCACCGGCAGTGCAACATCAGCAAGTGGATGGGCGATCGCCCCCAGCTGGGCTGTCGAGTCGCACGAGAGCTCGATCCATCAGCTGTGGCAGCCACACCCCACCGACGTCGTCACGGGTGCCTTCCATACGCATGCCCCTGTCTCCCTCTGGCAGCCTGCAAGTGGCACCGTCTCCCTTACTATCACCCCTACCTGCCGCAACAGCCGCCTCGTCAGCGCTGCGATGACTACATGAAGGGCCGATAGGAGGGGTGGGGACGGTGTCAGGCAGGAAAACTGAGGGGGAGAGGTGGGCAAGGAATCACAGCATGTCGGCAACCCACCGCACCCTCCTTTTCCCCTCACCACTACCACTAACCACCCACTCAGCCCTTCAGGAACCCTCTTTCGCCTCCTTTGATTTGGCGCTCTTTGGTTCGTCATGCCTCCCAGCCATCGGGGTACGTACGTGCGTGGTTTCCGTTGTTGATTCGTACTTCATTTTCTCCCTTCTTGGCGGCGTGTTGTGAAGGCACAGCCTTCCTTTGCCCCTCCCCCTCTCTCTCCCTCTCTCCCTCTCTCTTTCCTCACCCATTTCCTCCTCTCAGCACACCCGTCGCCTGTACTCTCCCTCTCTCTCCAGATACTTGCATCCTCGCCTTCATCGGCCTCCTCAGCCCTCCCCCTCCTCGTCTTCTTCAGAAGTGCACGTCATACCAGCAGCAAAAAAGAAGAGAGGTGGAAAAGGGATGTCCCACGCGCGAGGCCGGTCTCCATAGGACACTGCGCGCATCAAGAGAACGTTCAAGGCCAGCTAAGAGGCGTTGCAGCGCATCAAGTCAGTGAGGTGCTCCTCCCCGTGCGCCTGGCCTGGACATCTCTTGTGCCCCGCCGCCCGCCCTTCCACTCTGGCATGAAATCCCACTCGCTTTCTCGTGCGTCAAAGTTGTCTGCCTTCGTCCATTGCCTCCTCCATTGCCTCCACCCTTGCTCCTGCCCCCCCCCTCCCTCCTCTCTTTGCGACTTTGACTCCCGCTGGCCACCATCACACGAGTCCTGCACGCCCACAGCAAGAAAGCAGCTGTCCTATCCAAAGCATGCCACGGAGGAGTGCATCTGTGGTGCCCTGCCTCATCCTCCTTCTCCAGGCACCGCTCATCGCAAGTCGACAGCACACATCTCTGTGGCGCTTTGGGGTGTCGACAGCATCGCTGAACACTGTTCTCCTCGGCCGCAGCAGCAGCGTCTCTGCGGTGGCGTGCAGCTGCCCGTCCTTCCAGCGTGCGCACATTCGTACGGTCATTCCTCCTCGTCCGGCAGTAACAACCCTTGTGTACCTCAATCACTCTGGTCGAGCAGTGCGCACCGGCGTCGAGACAGACCTCTCGCTCATCCGCACCCGTGACAACAAGTTCTACCTGCAGCGAGTGCTGCCCAACGGGGAAGTGGTGCGGTGGTTAGCGCCTGGTCTCAACTACCTCAAGAACGTCACCAACTTTGAAACGTACGCGCTCAACGAGATCGATGAGAACGGCGGCATTATTATACCGGCCGATGTGATGCCGACGGTGGCCCACGACCCGCCGGGATTACTCGACGCTGTCTTCTATATTACAAAACTTGAGGCGACTAGCAAGTTCACACGAAAAGATCGCCGTCGCTGGCACCGCCGCCTCTTCGCTCATTGGAAAGAAAGCCCCGAGAAGTACCTCAACCACACGTTGGGCACCTACGGCATTGCATTCCTTGTGCTGCTTTGGGTCTGCGTGCGTGGTTTCCACAGCATCAAGAACCAGAAGCCGTTCTGGGATGTCAACGTCTACGGCCGCACTGACGAGGAGCGAGAGCGTACGGACCCGTGGCTGCGGCTGAAGCGCTTCTCGGAGCGCCACCCCGAGCATGAAGGAGTGGACATGTCCGTCACGATGTTATCGCCTGGCCAATCTCGACTGTCGAGTGCGCGGTCCGAGCTGCGCGAGTCGGACTTCACCGACCCGCACTACCACAGCGAGTTCTGGTGGAAGGTACGGCACTGCTACTACTATGGTCACTGGCCAAAGGGCATGGCAGAGTAGCCGGGAAGTTTGAACGCGCGAACGCAAGCGCTCACGCACCCGTGTAGGGTATGTGGGTGTCTGCGTTCTTGGCGAACAAAAATGCGTTGATGAAGATCGCTAGCTCCTCTGTACGGAAAGTGTCTCCGTGCCCCCGCGCATCCAGAAGGAGAGGAAGGCTGTCTCATGCGATGCCTCGTACCAAGTATTCACGTGCACAAACCGATCGAGCAAAATGAAAAGAAAAAAAGGAGACAAACATAGAAATGACCAACGAGAGAACTTACGCTGAAAGCAGCTACAGGCCGACGCGCGCACTGTGGCCCTCGTTTTTCTTCTTCAGCTACTTATGTTCGCACGTGTAAGCGGCAGCATCAGCAGTGCCCCCTCCCCGCCGCCCCCCCCCCCCTCTCTCTCTCTCTCTGAAGTGAAATGTGAATGTCACGGATGTATGTGGAGCGCTGCACATTTTCTCCCCATCGTCAGATCCACACCTCTTCTGCTTGGACACCACCACAACACGCAACATGCACACGCCTCAAATGAAACACTCAGCACCCAAAAGATCGTGAAGAAGAAAAGGAGCGATGTCCATGACTCAGAACATTGTGCGGCGCATCTTCGGCGACCGAAAGCTGCCAGAGAACTTGTCAACTGAGGAGTATGACAAGTACATGCAGGACAACTTCCCAAAGTGGATGAAGGAGTTCGAGGACGGCGGCTTCCTCGAGAAAACGAAGCTGCCGCCCATCAAGAGTGAGGAGGAGTTTATCGCAAAGCTGCAGGAGCACAAGGACGAGTTGATGGTGATCAAGTACTGGAAGCACGGGTGCATCCCTTGTCTGACGTTTGCGGAAATGTACAAGGAGGCGGCCGAGAGGTGCACCAAGGCGAAAAAGAAGGTTGTGTGGTACAGCGTCGACACCAAGGCGGTGAGCACACGGCAGCTCATCGACTACCAGCTCATCTCCGGCACCCCCACCATTCAAACCTTCACGGGCCGGAAGCAGGTGGGCAACGAAATCAGGGCCGTGAACACGGAGGAGTTGCTGGAAGAGCTTGACAAGCGCATCCCCAAGCCAGTATTGTAATGAGGTGAGCTGCCGTCTGTGCATGCCAGCGCTGCCGCGTTCTCGTTGTGCACGGAGGGTGCGAGGATAGGTGGGCAGCGATGAGTCTGTGCCCGTGCCGGCATCTCGCTCCTCCTTGGAGTTCGTGTTCTACTTCTCTTGTCCACGGCTGGTCCTGTCGCAGCTGTCACCGTGTGAGCCAGGTAGCGGGTGTGCCGCTGCTGCTGCTACTGAGCGCGCCGTCATCACACCTCTTGGCGGAACCATAAAGCGAGCAAAGCAAATATAGCACGTCTTATACATGCAGAAGACGGTGCAAGCGGAGAAGGCCTGTGGTATCTCCCTCCTCCCCTCCTCCTCATGTACACGTTGCGTCGGGGTCCTGGCACATGGCAGACGCGCGAGACACAGCAAGTGCAATGGCCCCCTCCCTCCCCCTTCTCTCCGCTTCGCCACGGCCCCCTGTGAAAGCAACTCAGCCATTTCTTTTGCAGTCGGCTCTCCCTCTCTCCCCTCGCGTGTTTCGCACAGTTCTCTCTCATCCTGCTTCGGCCCCTTCTTGCACGCAGGCGCATGGTGCTCAGGTGTATCTTCTCTCTAAACCGCCGTCCCACCTCGAACCGAGAGCGTTCCTGAAGCACCACCCCCACTGGCTTGTTTGGCACTGCCTCGCACACCACTACGCCGCCCTCCCCTGCCTCTAAGCCTTACCCAAGCATGCGCATACACGCGATTTCACCCATACGCAATTTGGCTATCAGCAGCCCCTTATTCGCCCCCTGTCTTGCTTGTTCTCGTGTGAATCGACGCAACGCGCTTCATACCTTCGCTCTTGTTCCTGTTTCTCGCCCTGCGCCTTCTTTTCCTCCGTTGCTTCTACGCCCTGATGACGGAGAACTCCTCAGCGTGCTACCGCTCTGCAGTACCCCACACAGAGTGGGAATGTCAAGCAGCTCCCCCCTCTCTCCCTGTCAATACCAAGCCACTTCAAGCGATGGCAGGGCCACGCACCTATGACGTAGGGAAGCCAAGAGCGCTTCCTCGCTATTGACGCCGGCGGTCATGTCCTTGGATGGCGTTGAGTCGGAGAAGCCTGCGGCAGGGAACACGTTTACACCACCCATGGGATGAACAGAGCGTCGACGTGACACGAGCGTATTTCCTTTGGCCATCGCTGTCTACTGGTGTGGGGAACGTGAGCCACCCCGAACAACGCACCAGGTGACGACTGGCATCATGGGAGCGGCTGTGAAGCGACCTTCAGAGCGGGAGTGAGCGGAGCGTGAGGCAGTGGACGTGTTCGGATGGCAAGGAGTGGGCGTGCTGGAAACAACAAACAAGTGCCTCACTCCGACACACACACACGTACGTACATCCTACACGTGTGCGCAGAGCGCTCTCCTTTTCGATTCGATTTCCTCCTCAGTCACCTCTCCCTCAGCACAACCGTCACTTTCACTCATTAATGCATCCGGAGGGGCTCTCCTCCCCTTCTCCCCCTTCCGCCTCCTATGGGTGCGCCCCACAGGCACAGCGGCAAAAAGGGTAATCGAGAAGGAAGCAGCGATACCTTAAGGACTTGAAGGGCGGGCGAAGAACGAAGAACAAAAAAAACGTGTGGTGCCCATCACGCGTGCGCCACACAAAGAGCGCGGCCGTGCTCATATCGGTGCAGCAGCTGATGTACCCCCTTTTAGAGGTCGCTCTCTCTCTCCCCCCCCCTCTCCTTCCTCTCACGAAAAGGTCTCCCTGCTTCCCTCCCCCCTTCCCTCACCAAAGAAAAGGAAGTGCGGGGGATGTTTTTCGCGCCGCGCGTTGTTTACGCGTAACACTCATCCATTAACTGCGCTGGCCCGCCTGCCCCACCCCACCATTCCATTTCATTCTTGACTGTGTATGGGTATTCTCACTTATGTTTGTTTTTCGTCTAGTCGTCTTGAAGTGACGGCGTGTGAAGTTGTACTGTGCCGCTGCGGGAGGGGGGAGGGGAGGAGGTAGTGCTTTGGAAAAGACGCGCACTGCCACTGGTGCGGGTTGACTTCGCTTTCTCTTTCCCTCGATCTCGGCCTGTCTCGTACTAAGTGCTTGATGTATCGGACTGTGTAGACGAGATGCCGCCGCCGTCGCTGTTGTGTGGCAGATGCGGGGGAAGTGAGTCCGGTAGTGACAGCCTCAGCGTTGACACCTGCGGTAGCTGCGCCTCTGTCACGTTCGCCATGGTCGAGCCCACCATGACCGATGGGCCAATTCTCATCTCAGCTCCCAACTCACCAAGCCGATCATGTGTCGTAGCCGACTTCCACAGCGCTGTCTTTTCCTCCAACACCAGCTTTGCTGGCGGCAACAGCAAGACGGCGGTGTCCGCCACGGCAACGGCAGTGTCGGCAGGTCCTGGACGGTGCACAGAGGCCGCCGACCCAAGCGGCTTCACCTCTGGCGCCCCAGCGACTGCTGCGGCGACTACAGTTGTTGTGAACGTGATGCCCGCCATCATTGGGTACTTTAGTTCTTCCTTCGGCAGTGGCATTTGCGCCTTCTACAGTCGCATCTTTCAAGCGAAGGGGTTTTCTCCGTATGAGATTGGCATCCTCATCTCGGCGAACCCTCTACTAAACATGACACTGCCTCCTGTGCTGAGCTACCTGGCCGACAAGTTCCGCTGTCAGACGGCGATGTTGTTTGTGTGCATCGTCATCGCGACCGTGTCCATGTTCGGGTACACCATCTCCGACAGGCGCGTGCCCACCATATCCTGGTTCCTTGTCATGACTGCCTCGCGCGTCTCGCTGAGCCCGCTCCTTGACCAGCGCATTCTAATGATGTTTCCGAAGCAAGAGCGGTCCAATGCATGGAGCTACGTCCGCTCCTACGCAGCCTACGGCTGGGGCATCGGGGCATTTGTCGCGTCACTTGTCTTCCTGTACACTGGTAGCTGGGTGGCTGTGACCATGCAGTACTTACTCGGCCAGATCGGCTTGGCGTACAGCATGGTGGTGATAAAACCCTACGAGCGAACTGAGCGTGTGCCGGTGCACTTTGTAGAGGTGCTGAAGGTGCTCAGGGCCAACAAGCGGCTGATGCTGTTCTTATTTTCATCGACGATGATGGGCGCTGGATACAGTTTCATCGACAACTTTCTCTTTCTCTTTCTTGGCGAGCTGGGCGGGTCCGAGGTACTGATGGGCTTCACCGTCGTCCTCACCGTCAGTACCGAAATTCCGCTCTTCCAAATGTCGGCGCGGCTGCACCAAACACTCACAGAGCGGCAGATGATGGCAATCGCCATGAGTGTCTGGTCATTCCGGGTAGTGTGCTACACTATGCTAACCAACGCGTGGATGGTGCTGCTTATCGAGCCCCTTCACGGCGTGACCTTTGCCTTCATGTGGCTACCGTCCATGCAGATCGTCTCGCGCGCCTTCCCGCCAAAGCTCTCCAGCTCCGCCACCGGACTACTCTTCACCCTCACAAGCGGCGTCGGCCCGATGATTGGCAACCTGATCGCTGGCACTCTCTACACCTCGGTTGGGCCACGCAAGATGTTCCTGTCCGCGGCAGTTGTCATGATGACTTCCCTGATCCTGTACCAGGTTCTGGACAGCATTCTTGAACGCCGAGGTTTACCAGTGCTGTACGAGCCCGACGCGGGGGAGGCAGTGGCGACCGACCTTGCGGTGATGGAGGTCATGGACCACGCTACGACACAGCAGCCGCGAAAGGAGACCACGTCCGCGTCTGCCGGAGAGGACGAAAACAACGGCAACCGTCGGCGCGGCGCCACCCGTACGATTTCGACCCCACGCATGCAAATGGAGGGCCCTAACGGAGGGCGGCTCAAAGGACAACAAAACGATGTTGCCGAGAACGATCTGCCACCTTAGCCTCCCCGCTACCTCAGCGGGGGGAGGGGAGGGTCGGAGGCAATTTCTCTTTTTTTTTACACGCAATCCTGCCACGGACCACCCCGCAGGTATGCGCGTGCAGCCCGCCGCTGAATCGGGCCATGTGTCTCGCGGGCTCGTCTCGTCCCTCCAACGCGTGCTGCGCGATGGGCGCCGGGCGGGCCTGGGTGGGCGGCGCGCCCTTCCCGCCCGCTGCCCCCACACCTCTGACCCCTGGACGCCTTTTTCTCTGGGTGTGGCGCGCCGTGTCGGCTGCGCTTTGGCAGCGCATGCCTGCGCGCAAAGGGCCTCTGGCGCGTCCCCCAGGAGGGGCTGCGTTGGGCACCCGGCGGCGCCGGGGGGTGGGTGGCGCGGGGCTGGTTGTCCGTTGCCTCGCAAGCGCGGTGTCCCTGTTCCCCCGGTGTGTGGGTGCGGCCGCCCCACGTAGCTGCTGTCGTGGCGTGTCGCAGCACGTAGTGCGGTTGCGGGGGATGCCGGCCGGGCGTCTGGGACCGCCGCTTTTGCCGGCTTGTCGACCCTGCCCTCGTGTTCCAATCCGCGGCGACCAAAAAGACACACGGACACGAGAGGCGCACGCGGTGGGCCCAGCAGCGCCAGAATTGGTGCCCCAATACAGCGCAGTATTCGGCCTTCCATCGCTGTAGGGGCCGTGATGAGCGCCATGGGGAGGGAGAGCGAGTCCGTAGCAACAGCCACACTTGCCTTTCTGTGCCGTAGGTGATGGTGCTGAACTCGCGGCTGGTCCAGCCGCGCTTCTTCACGCTCAGCGCGATAGCTGCAAGCAGGCGGGGCCGCAGTCTCTTGTCGCCGTACCTCTGGGTGTTTTATGGCCCTGAGGCATGGCGGCCGCTCCTTGCCTGATGTCGGTCTGTGCCGCACCACCTGCACACAGTGACTGGGAGAATTTCGTAGAAGGAGAGAGTCCGCCTGGAGCCCGCCAGCGAGTGGGTGCGTGGAAATACAGGAGACCGCCGTGCATGAGAGAGGCGCGTGCGGTGCAGCAGCGCTATAACGTCGAGGGGCTGTAGCTCGCCCTCTTTGAGCAGGTCTCTGGTGTCTGCGTATGTTGTCGCACCCGCGGTGACTGGGGCTGTGCTGACGTGAAAGTACTCAAGGGCTTTCCTGCAGTTTGCGCTGGCGCTGCACCACCACGCAATGGCGCCGCCGGGTGCAGCTTTGATTGAATTAGTGCCATGCACAAAGAGCGGAGGGGATCCGTTGACGGACCCCCTACTCCTGCGAACAGAGACTTCCCCCAGCACAGCAGCTCGAGTCGTGGCTGGGGCAGACAAGCTCTGCAACGTGTCGGTCCGGTGCTCCACCCTCCAGAGGGCGGATTATGGTGTAACTCATGTGACGCCCTTGGGTGGGGTGGATGTAAGGAGTGTGACGCCATCAGCAAAGAAGGCGTGATGCAGCCCGGGTGTGTTGTTGAGCACCACGCCCAGCAAGTCCACCACAATGAGGGAGCAACGAGGGCCCAGAGCCGAGCCCTGCGGGACCCTGAATGCAAACTCGGCTATCTTGGATTTTGTCGTGTGGAGGCGAATGCAGGCGCGACGACTACCCAGCGACATTCATGATCCAGGGAGTGTGGTGCGCCTCTACGCTAGACTTATTCAGAGCCGCGATGATTACTCCGTGATCTACCACACCACACGCGCGAGCGAGGTCTACAAACGATGCTACGATCGTCCTACCTGGCTGACGCGGGGCTACGTTCTGGAGGAGCAAGCCCGGGGGTCAGGCGGTGGAGTGGTGAGGATGGAAGTCCGACCGCTGTGCTCGGAGCCTGCCCTCCACATGGTCGCGTTGTCGTCGCGTACTCACCACAGAAGCAAAGACAAAGAGCAAAGAGGGTCGTTCAGTGTGACGCGCTGATGGGTGCACGCAGATTCACAGGCTCGTTAATGCCCCTCTTATAGAGCCTCTCCGTCGTCGGTGCCTTGAAAGGCGCCGTCGCGTATATCTCATGGCCGAGCCTGCCGGTGCCAAGAAAGAGATCCCATCGCAGCAACGTCTCTCTCTCTCTCTCGCTTCTCTTCGTGATTGCGGTTTGGGGGTGTTTTTCTTTGTGCCTGTGCGCACTGCAATCCGCACCCCCCTCCCCCCCTCCACTATGTGTGCTCGTCCATTTTTTCATGCTCACGGTCTCCCCCACCCGCCACCACTCAGGCGCGCACTCGTACGGCTTCACGAAGGCGAAGTGCCATCCCATCCCTGGCAAACGCACACGGGCGCGTATAGGCACGCTCGTCGGATCTGCAGAATAGACGGGAAAAGGCTGATGCCGACGTCAGGCATGGATCTCTCTGGGGGGTGGCTGCAGGACTCCGAGGGGCTCGTCGACACAGCACAAAGAACCACCCCCACCCCGGTTCTCACCCCCTCCGCCGCGATGCCCCGCTTCCCCCACGCAGGGTCGCCCTCGACTCTGTCGTCCCTTGACAGCTTCGTTGACGCAGGCAGCCCTACCTCGTACGGAGTGTCCGCACAGCAACTCGACGCGCTGTCGGCCACGGCCTACCTTGTCGGCTCGCCACTGCAACGACAGCAGCCTGTCGGGCGTGACATGACACACCCTGCCTTGCTTGTAGCGGCGAGGCTCCTGCAGCACGGCGTGGATCCCGAACGTATCATTGAATTGATTGAGTGCCGCTTCTGTGACGCCTCCTAAAGTGTGGGCAGCGCTGCCGCAGAGGAGAGGAGCGGTACTTTGGGGGAGCACAGAGATGCGCACATGAAAGACGTCTGCCGCTGGCGCCTTACCTCCTGCTTTTCACCAGCCGGGGGCGGGCATCTGTGGCGCCCAGACCAGCCATACAACAGGAAGGCGGCGAAGTATCATGACGGCGACAACTCCGCGCATGATGCGCTCATGTCTCCTCGATGCCCGTGAAGGGGAACGGGAATAAACCCCCTATGCTCTTATACTCCGAAGGGGGGGAGGTAGCGGACGTTGCGGCAACCTACGTTGAGCTGTGCGGTCCCTGCGGCGGGCCTCGCATTCTTCTCTTCTTTGCCTTGGAACTCTTTTCCCGTGCTCTTCCTCTCTCCTCCTCCTCCTCCTCACTCCCCTCCGCCTACGCTACCCACCAAACCTCCTCCCCCTCTCACGCTGCCTCATCGACGAGCATTCGCTCCCTGACGTGCACACGCTGCACAGTCGCCACCGGATTTGTGCCGCATCGCGCTCCCTTTGCGCTCACACGCAGGCCGTATCGTCACTTTGCAGAAAGCGATTTAATGCAGCAGACATGCCTCCTCGCCAAAGGCAATCTTAGCAACATTGGCAAGGCCGTCTGCGGCGAGCTTGCCATGGTCAGACGCAGTGTCGCCGTGTGTGGGGGTCGCGAGACCCCGTCTGCGGAAATACTCAATCGAATCAAAGCGGTGGCCGCGGAAATATGAAGGGCGGGGCCTCCACGACAGCGATGGTACAGCCCGTTCACCAGGCATGGGGGGCTGCGCCGACTTTCTTGTCCGCTACGCTGGCTGAGGCGCCTGCGGTGGAGGACTAATTCGGCATCATCGACGAAGACGTTAGCTCCATCCTTCACATACCCCTGTTGGGGCTGCATTGTGATCACCTCCTCCGCCCTCGGCCTTGCTGGCCGCCCGAGCAAGGCTGCCTACTCGGAGAGCAAGCACAGCGTCATTGGCCACACGGAGTCTGTGGCGCTGGAGGTGGCGCCGACTTTGCGTCTTGAGCGGCAAAAGCAGAAGTCACCTCTGGGCAGACAAACGGACACACCCAAGCTGAGGACGGCAGTGCCCTCGGCTGCTCCGTGGAGTGAGCTCAGCCCCCTCTACTCCCGCTCTCCGCACTCGTCGTAATGCGTTGTGCGTGACATGCTCTTCACTTCGTCTCGTGCAGGTGCGTGGGGGAGGGAAGGGGGAGGGGGAAAAGAGAGAGCGTCATCAACCACAGCCGCAGCGACTCGAAACGCTTTGCTGCTTGTCTGTTTCACCGTCTCTTTCTTGGTGTTTTCTCTCTCACAGGGGCAATCGACCCCACCACGCCACAACAACCGACCTGATATCGCCCTCCCACCATTCTTGCCTCTTCCACTCCCCCTCCGCATTTCTTTTTTTTCGCTGGGTCCTTTCACGCACCTCCTGCGCGTACGCACTCTGCTTTGCCGTCTTGGGTTACCCTTGTCTTTCTCTCTTTTCTCGTTCGCTCCTGCGGAAAGGCTGTTCTTTATACCTCCATCCCTGCGTGGTTTGTTGCCTGACCCGCACCAAATGAAGTTGGAGGCAGATGAGGGTGTGGGGGAGCAAGAGGAGTGATGGTAGGGCTCTCTCTCTGGCTATTACACACACCCCTCGCCCCTCACCGCTCCCCGCCCTACTCACCCCTGCAGCCTCTAGCCATTATTCTCAAATCAAACGAGTTGCCGCGTAGAACGGGAGGGGTGTGTGCTTCATGCGTCAAGATATCTCAGCAGAGTGTGGTATGGTGCCCTCTCTCTCTCTCTGGGAGCAGTGTGGAGACTTTCCCGCCTCAGTGACCTCTCAGCACACGAAAACAAAGAAGCGGCCTTCTGTCAGCCACACTACCCCCCTCATACGCTCGTTTCTGCGCTTCCCTCTCCCAAGCCTCTCTCTTTTCCACGCCGTGTAAACGCTTCTTCTTGCTTCTGAGTGATTGCTGCTACTCCCCACTGCTGCGCTGCGTGGCCCACACGCATGCCTCTTCGGCCCTGCACGTGCAAGTGTCATCGATCTGCGTCAGAGCCGCCGTCGCGACGTGCAACAGCTGCGTGCCGTCTCGCTTCTCCTAACCCTTTTACAAGTATTCACGCACACAAGCACTCCGCGATATTGCTCAAGCCCTTCCACCCCCTCTCAGCTCCCTATGCTCCCATCATGCGGCTGCAACGCTGAAGCCACCAGTTAAGTACACCTACACACGCATCCATCATCCCGATACGGCATCCGCAGTCATCTGCAACCACAAGAAAAACGTGGGGCGTCTCTCGTAGATGTGACTCGGCCCATGGGACTTCTCTCCTCAAAGGCTGCCCACAGGTGGGGACAGCGCGGACTCTACGCCACCGGAATACTCGGCTTCGGGTATGTCGGGGTTGACTATGCAACAGACGACTCCCTGACGCGCTCGCTGCGCACGCTGGTCGCCTTTGGCACCATTGTGCGCATATACAAATTCACTACCCCTGACACGCCTGAGGAACTGTCTGTCATGCATAGCCGCGTCGCACGCATCGTCCTCGACACGTGCCTCAAAAATGAAGGACTCTACATCAAGATAGGACAAGGCCTGAACTCCATGAGTCACGTGCTCCCGCGCGAGTACACGGATGTGCTCAAAGTGCTGTTGGACCGGGCGCCACCTGTTCCGATCGCGGAGATTCGAAAGACCATCCGCGCCGAAACCGGCAAGGAAATTGAGGAGTTGTTTGTTCGCTTTGACGAGACACCAGTGGCCTCGGCGTCGATTGCGCAGGTGCACCAAGCGTGGCTTCCACCACCGGCAGACGGCTCCTCGCCGGAGCCGCAGAGGGTAGCCGTGAAGGTGCGCAAGCCGTGTATCTCCACCCAATCTGTGTGGGACCTGTACATGTATAGTGCCATCATGGTGCTACTCAAGCTCCTGTTTGACCTGCCGACAGACTGGTCGAGGAAGACCGTGTGCGACGCGTTGGTGCGTGAGATGGACTTCACCTTGGAGGCGTCCAATGCGAAGCGCTTTCGGCGCGCCTTCCGCGACAACCCGCGCTTGTACATCCCGCGTGTCCACGACGCGTACACCTCAACGCAGTTGCTCGTGATGGAATGGATCGAGGGAACGAAGCTGAATGAAGTAGAGTCCGTACGAGCACAGTACGATGCGAAGCGCGTGTTGACCACCTTGTTCGACGCCGTTGGTGACATGGTCTTCAAGCATGGCTTCGTCCACGCCGATCCGCACGCTGCCAACGTCATTGTGCGACCCATGCCGAAAGCCGATCCAGCGCCAGCAACTGTGGGCACGGACATGGCTGCTGCCACTACCACCACCCCGCCGGCGGAGACGGCCACGCGGCACACCAAGGCAGGGCACGACCCGAACGACTATCAAGTCGTGCTCATCGACTTTGGCCTCGCCACACCGGAGCGGGTACGTTTTCGCTATCAATACGCCCTCCTCTTTGTAAGCCTCTTCACCCATGACAAGGAGTCACTGCGGCAGGTAGTGCACGACTGGGGCATCGACGACGTCGAGGTGTTCGCATCCTTCCAGGCCCAGAAACCCTTTGAAGCGATCCAGGCCGGCAGCTACGACGAAGTCACACGAGACGAGGTGATTGCCCTGCAGAAGAAGGCGCATGAGCGGGCAAAGGAGATGTTGCGTGACACAAGGCGTATTCCGAAGGAACTCATAATGGTGGGCCGCAGCCTCGACATCCTGCGCGGCGTCAACCGGCTTTACGGGTCACCCGTGAACCGCATGAACATGTTTGTGCAAAGTGCTGTGGAGTGTCTGGGTCCACTGCACAACTATGACGAGGTTGACGCGTACTTGAAGCGCATGCAGAAGATCATCGAGGCGCGGGGTTGTTTGGCAGCGGTCGCCATGGACTACTACCAGGAGTACGAAAGCGTGTACGATGCCTCCGCAGACGCCGTGCGTGAGGAGCAAGAGGCTGCAGCAGCACAGATTGTCTCCGAGGACGCGCAGCTTGGGTGTCATCATCCCTCTCAAGGGCTGGTGTCGTTGCTGCGCGCATGGCTCGACGCCGCCTATCGTTCCTGGATGCTGCGCAGTCTTCTGTTTCTACTAACCGCGGCTCACGTGCTCACCTACACGTACAACTCACTGATCGCAACGCTTCTGCCCGCCGCAGCGCAGAAGAGACTCCGCGTCGCAAGCCTGGAAGACCGACATGAACGTTCATTCGGGCTACAGAGAAGATATAAAGAGGAAGAGATGCCGGAAACTGCCCTGGCAGTCGGCTAAAACGCACTCACAACGAAAGAAAACGAGGGAGAGGGACACGATGACCCCCAACGCAGTGACGAGCTGCACATCTCCACTTTCTCCCTTCCATAACTCTCTTAACGTTTACTTATTTTGCTCGTTGAGGTCTCTCACCACCACCATCGCTGATGGCCGGCCACTTCAGTGCGCGGTATCAGGGACTGGTACCCTCACCCTTTGTGGGGAAGCCAAGAGCCTGCAGCCTTCCCTCGGAGTATAAAGCTGCGGACTCCTGGTGTCAACAGGGAGGTCTGGGCTGGGCGGCATGCGGCAGAGATTGGCGATTATCATTACATTAGGAGCGGCTCACTGCGAATCGTATCAATATGTTACCAGCTGGTAAAATCGTGTATTGTTTGAGGATTGAAGCACGCCGCATTTCACGTCGGGTGCCCAACGCAGCCCCTCCTGGGGGACGCGCCAGAGGCACTTTGCGCGCAGGCATGCGCTGCCAAAGCGCAGCCGACACGGCGCGCCACACCCAGAGAAAAAGGCGTCCAGGGGTCAGAGGTGTGGGGGCAGCGGGCGGGAAGGGCGCGCCGCCCACCCAGGCCCGCCCGGCGCCCATCGCGCAGCACGCGTTGGAGGGACGAGACGAGCCCGCGAGACACATGGCCCGATTCAGCGGCGGGCTGCACGCGCATACCTGCGGGGTGGTCCGTGGCAGGATTGCGTGTTGAAAGGAAATTTTCGCTTCGTGCAGGACAATACTGTTGTGGTGGGCACACGCCATCCAGTCTGCTGCAATGCACGCAGAGGGAGACCTACTCGCCATCTCTCACGCACTTTGGACGCCATACACGTCGATTCTCTCTGGGCATGCCTCTGAAGCTGTGTTGGTGCATCCACGATTGTATGGAGCACGCGCACCAACACTCTTACTGTGAGCCTAACTTGTTGTTCATTGATCTCCTCTTAGTCGGTGATTTGGTTTGGCTGGGTCCTCCCTCTTTCTTGCACACCGCACGGCTTTGGGTCTTTCTGCTCGACTCGCTTGCCTACCATGAGTGTTCTGTCAGAGACCACACGAAGTAGTTTTCGAGGGAAAGACGCAGACACGCGTGGTAGATCCCCCTCTCCCCCTCCTCTTCCCCTTGCCGATAAACGCACTCTCCCGCAGCTCCCTCGACTGTCAAGCATCCATTCATCCAGAGAGCTCGTACCTCGGGCTAGACCCAACGCACCGTCGCATGTGTTTGTGCTTGGCTGACACCACACGTCGAGGTCACACTTAGTTCTCTGCAGACTCGGTTGCTCAAGGAGACTGCTCCTTTCAGCTCGCTCTCACACGTGCTCTCTCTCCCTCTCTACCCCCCCCCTCGCCTCTCTGCACCCTCTCATTACCTTTTACCCATGATCTGCTCACCAACTTTGCACACACCACGGTACAAGAACCACGTATAGGTACTAATCCTGCTACCTCTCTGGTCTTCTCTCTGCGGTGCATGCGTCTGAGCCGCTTTTTCCCCTTTACTCGGCACATAATCCCGCGGAGGCGACTTCCCAGCTGAAAGGGAGAAAAACTGCAACAGAGCACCTCGCCTTTTCCCTTTCGCTTAAACTGTCCTCGTGTGCTATCTCTTGTTGCTCGAGGACTGGGATAACCGTGACGCTCATGTCTGGCATCATTCACAAGGAGAGCCTGCCTGGGCAGAGTCTCATCAAGCGGCGGCGCGTCGACACCCAAGCGACGACGGAGACCCACAAAAAAGGCGAGAACGGAGATGACTCTGAGAGACTCGTCGACGATGTCTCGAAAAGTGCGACAGGCGAGAACGACGTCATCAACAGCACTGAGGTCCAGTCTGGCTCATTCAGCTCCGCGGCTAAGTCGTCTGCGAAAGCTGTGCAAGCGCGCAGCAGCAGCAGCAGCAGCAGCAGTGACGACGAGGACGACGACAATGACCAGATTGAGCGTGAAAACGCACGCCTGGCGAAACTGCGCGAGCAACGCAGTCTTCGTCAACAGGAGCAACCGAAAACGACTGGAGCTGCTGCAGTTCCCTCCGACCAGTTGTCCGCTAATATGTCAGGCGGTGTCGACGCCATGTCTTCTCCCTCGGCATCGAAGGCGCAGGAAGGCGCGGTGCACACTAACAGCTACGATCATGATGTACTCTTCCGCAATGCGGCGTGGCGCAATCCGTCCAAGGCGACCACTGCAGAGGAAAAGCGGAAGCAAAAGTGGGACTCAGTGCTGAACCGCACTCAGGACTCGGTGGCCTTTGGACACTTTATGAAGAACTTCTTCAAATGAGCGCCAATAGCGGTGGCTATAGTGCTGATTTTCCATGCTCCTCACGCACGCCCGTGTAGCTTTTGGAGGGAAGTAATCTTGTTGATCTGCCGCCATCACCGCCGACTCCACCCCAACCCCTCTGCAGGGGGAAACTAGCGACTCTTTTTGCCCTCGCCACCGCCTCCTTTTCTCCTCTGGGAGGAAGGTGGTGGAGGTGTTGGCATTGGCGTTATGTCGCTGGGGTGGGTTCCTGTCGACGTCCTTCACTTTGTTGTACTCTATCGAGTAATCCATGTGCGCCCGTCCTGTCGGCTATGAGGCACAAGAGAAGCACAAGTAGACGCCAAGACTGAGAAGCAACGCGAAAAAGATGAAGAATCCTTTTGTATGGGCGTGGAGAACAGACACACACATCGCGAAGGTGGCTTAACGCCCTGCCTCCGCTTTCTCGCTCTCCATGGCTGGTAATACTCGCTTAGCCAAAGCTTTGCTTGCAGCTATCGCGCTGAGCGTGAAGAAGCGCGGCTGGACCAGCCGCGAGTTCAGCACCATCACCTACGGCACAGAAAGGCAAGTGTGGCTGTTGCTACGGACTCGCTCTCCCTCCCCATGGCGCTCATCACGGCCCCTACAGCGATGGAAGGCCGCATACTGCGCTGTATTGGGGCACCAATTCTGGCGCTGCTGGGCCCACCGCGTGCGCCTCTCGTGTCCGTGTGTCTTTTTGGTCGCCGCGGATTGGAACACGAGGGCAGGGTCGACAAGCCGGCAAAAGCGGCGGTCCCAGACGCCCGGCCGGCATCCCCCGCAACCGCACTACGTGCTGCGACACGCCACGACAGCAGCTACGTGGGGCGGCCGCACCCACACACCGGGGGAACAGGGACACCGCGCTTGCGAGGCAACGGACAACCAGCCCCGCGCCACCCACCCCCCGGCGCCGCCGGGTGCCCAACGCAGCCCCTCCTGGGGGACGCGCCAGAGGCCCTTTGCGCGCAGGCATGCGCTGCCAAAGCGCAGCCGGCACGGCGCGCCACACCCAGAGAAAAGGCGTCCAGGGGTCAGAGGTGTGGGGGCAGCGGGCGGGAAGGGCGCGCCGCCCACCCAGGCCCGCCCGGCGCCCATCGCGCAGCACGCGTTGGAGGGACGAGACGAGCCCGCGAGACACATGGCCCGATTCAGCGGCGGGCTGCACGCGCATGCCTGCGGGGTGGTCCGTGGCAGGATTGCGTGTGAAGAAAAAAAAATAGTTCACGCCTCCTAAAACCCCGCGCGTCATCTCTAGGAAAGCGTGACTAACGCGGGGGCTGCCCACCAACGCTTCTGCGTCTGCGTGGGGAATGATGGGTCGCGTGTGTGCACACGCACCTGCGCTCTATATATCTGAATGCATGCACAAAAGGCTCCCGCTGTCCATCCCCCTCCCCCTTTACTCGGATGCACCACACAGTGACAGACACTCACGTTGCACACGAATAACAGCACTTCAACGCATCATCCGACATTGCCTCACAGCGTCATAAAACGAGGCTGTTCATGAATTAGGGTCGTCCATGGCGCAGATGTTTCATAGGGGTGTGGCACATTCTCACCGCCGGCGACTGAGCCGCTTATGGAGGCGTTGCGCCGGCCTATTCAATAGGCGCGCTGTGCCACTCGTTAGCGCTTTTGCCGTGGTGCTCTTAGTCACGGCAGCCGTGCTGTTAACACCGCGTCGCTACGCACGGGTACCGGATGGCAGCGACCTTGCCATCCCGTATCACTCTAAAGCCGCAGTGTATCGACAAAACGCTGCGTTTGTGGCGCCGTTCCCGCGTGGTGGTGGGATTGGCGTTGCCAGCACCGCGACGGAAACCGTCCCCGCCGCGGTGCATAGTCGCTCACACCGTGAAGAAGCGCTGGAGGCAGAGATCGAGGTATACCTAGCGAACCACGGCATCCGTCGTGAGCGCCGCACACGCGTTCGCTTTCAGATTGTCTCCAATGTGGTAGATTGGAAACTGTGCACGACGCTAGGCTCTGCGGCGCTCGCGGGCTTCAGCATACCGGTAACCGGCTTCAACGCCGCCTACTCACATGTCCGGCGCTTCGAAAGGTATCTCGACTTTGTCGAGCGCGAGGAGCTGCACGACGAAGACATCGTCGTCACAATGGACAGCGACGTTTACTGGACTGGAGCCGACTTTCTCCCCTTCCTCAGGAAGTTTGCGCGCTTTTCCCCGGAGCAGGAAAGCGATCTAGACGTTGCAGCCGTCCGGGCATGGGAAGACTATGGGGAGAAGAAGGCGCCCCTGGACATGCAGCGCCTGCAGGACGAGATGCACAATGGCACCGCAGGTCTGAAGCGCCCTTTGCTGCAGATGCCGCCTGTGGTGTACAACGCCGACGACCTGTGCTGGTGGGGTCAGCACTCTGAAGGCTTTGTGCAGTGCCCTCTGGCCTTTGCGACGCTGGATCACATGGTCGAGGTGGCGCGCAACCACGCTTCGAGTATCGACGTGCATAAGGCAGCGTCCTACGTAGGCGTGTCCGCCAAAACGCTGCGGAGCGAACTCAAGAAGTCCTTCACGGGCAAGCAACAGTGGATGGTGGACGACATGCTAGGCAACCCGAACACGGCGTCACCGTATACGACCCAGGTGAAGCGGTCTCGCGACGATCCGCTCTTCTACAACGTCACCGTTGTGAGCAAGTCCAACCCGACCGTGCTGCTGAATGGCGGCATGCACGTGTCACGCGTGTGGGCGCTGCGCCGGCTGGCAAAGGCCGTTGCCACGTACACGGCGGTAGAGACGCCGGTCGCGGAGGCGGAGGAGCACCACACGTCTCAGTGGTGGTGTGACCAAGCTCTGTTAGGCCAAATATATGTGCGGGGGCGCCTGTACGAGGTCGAGCACAACTTGTTGGCTGGGCCTCCGCTTTCGAGGCGGACGCCGCCAGTCCCGTACGATGACCGTTACGGGCCACCAGGCCTTGTTGGCCTGGACAGGCGATCAGAGATGGCAGTTCTCGCCCCGACCATCGAGCGCAACCCGACCCTGTTCCTCCCCAGCAAGTACCTGGAGGAGCAGTCCCTGGGCAGCAACCGTTGGTGGATCCGGAACAAGACCGAGCTACTGCTGGGCGAGAACGAGCCTCAGGGTCACTCACTAAAGCACCTACAGACGACGCGTGGTGGCGCCCTCGTGACACCGCCGCTGCTGTGGCGCTCGGCGACCGCAGAGGACAGGTCGAGAGGCTTCCAAAATGAAGCCGAGGAAGACCCTGACGTCGCTCATACTCCATTTATACACTACGCCGCGCCTTCCAAGCACAAGCGGTTCACGGCTCATCGCCACTATTACTCCTGGATGGTGGCCGCGCGGCACGACAGCCGGGCACGGGAATCCGTGACGAATGCTCTCCGGAAGGAGTTGGTGGAGCTGTGGTTCAACGAGGAGCGTGTTTTCGTTAACTTCACACACATGTGCAAGGATCCAACACTGCTGTCTTTGCCGTAGCGCGAGTTGAGTGCCTCGAGGACAACGCGCGTGCTTAACGTTTCGGTTTTTTTGCCTCCGAACGGATTTTAGCGCGCATTTGTATTTTTTTCTTCTTCCTTTTTTCCCTTATTAGCGCTCCGTAAGTCTCGTTAGCGCCGTGCCATGTAGAGCCCCCCTTCAATTCGCAGTTGTCTTTGGGGCCCGTGTAGTCGGGGCAGCGTTGGCATGGGTTTGCTGCTTAGGACATAGCACACCTTTTCTTTTTCCCTTTCTTTTGCTGATGCATTTCTCAGCAAACCTCCGTTATTTGGGTTGACGCAGGCTTCCATTGGCGGCGTGTAAAACCACAAAGGCAATCGAATGGCACTTGACCTTATAGTTGGCCGGGTTAATTTGTCTGGGCAAAAGAACTGGAAGGGGGATGGGGGTGGTTGGTGGGATGTGGTGATGGATTTGCGAAATATACAGGCTGGGTGCCATAATGTTTCCCGATTGGAAATTATGGCCACAGGTCGGATATGTGTTTCTGTTATGAATGATTACTTTCTATTGTCCCTTTATTTCTTCTCTAATGTGTTATTCATAAATGAAGTAATCCACTCTAAGTGTTGATGCGGCCCGCGACGAAAAAACGCCCACCCACCCAACCCTAGACACGAATTTCTCGGATGTCCGGAACGGACCGGAAGGCCACAGAACGG
>NC_009325.2:538563-554025 GCF_000002845.2 Leishmania braziliensis MHOM/BR/75/M2904
ATGCAGCCCGGGTGTGTTGTTGAGCACCACGCCCAGCAAGTCCACCGCAATGAGGAAGCAGCGAGGGCCCAGAGCGGAACCCTGCGGGACCCTGAGTGCAAACTCGGCTATCTTGGATTCCGTCGTGTGGAGGCGAATACAGGCGCGACGACCGCCCAGCGACATTCATGATCCAGAGAGTGTGGTGCGCCTCTACGCTAGGCCTATTCAGAGCCGCGATGGTTACTCCGTGATCTACCACACTACACACGCGAGCGGGGTCCACAAACGGTGCACCTATCGTCCTACCTGGCTGGCGCAGGGCCACGTTCTGGAGGAGCAAGCCCAGGGGTCCGGCGGTGGAGTGGTGAGGATGGAGGTCCTGCCGCTGTGCTCTGTGCCTGCCCTCCACATGGACACGTTGACGTCACGTACTCACCACCTACTCAAATACCATGAGCCAAGAGGGTCGTTCAGTGTGACGCGCTGATGGGTGCACGCAGATTCACAGGCTCGCTAATGCCCCTCTTATAGAGCCTCTCCGTCGTCGTTGCCATGAGAGAGAGCCCACCGCAGCCGTCTCTCTCTCTCGCTTCTCTTCGTGATTGCGGTTTGGGGGTGTTTTTCTTCGTGTCTGTGCTCACCGCAATCCGCACCCCCTCCCCCTCCACTATGCGTGCTCCTCCACTTTTTCGTGCTCACGGTCTCCGCCACCCGCCACCACTCAGGCGCGCACTCGTACGGCTTCACGAAGGCGAAGTGCCATCCCATCCCTGACAAACGCACACGGGCGCGTATAGGCACGCTCGTCGGATCTGCAGAGTAGATGGGTAAAGGCTGATGCCGACACCAGGCATGGATCTCTCGGGGGAAGGGGGGCTGCAGGACTCCGAGGGCTCGTCGACACAGCACAAAGAACCACCCCCACCCCGGTTCTCACCCCCTCAGCCGCGATGCCCCGCTTCCCCCACGCAGGGTCGCCCTCGACTCTGTCGTCCCCTGACAGCTCCGTTGACGCAGGCAGCCCTACCTCGTACGGAGTGTCCGCACAGCAGCTCGACGCGCTGTCGGCGACGGCCCACCTTGTCGGCTCGCCACTGCAACGACAGCAGCCTGTCGGGCGTGACATGACACACCCTGCCTTGCTTGTAGCGGCGAAGCTCCTGCAGCACGGCGTCGACCCCGAGCGCATTGACTTGATCGAGTGCCGCTACCGTGACGCCTCCTAAAGCGTGGGCGGTGCTGCCGCAGAAGAGAGGAGCGGCACTTTGGGGAAGCACAGAGATGCGCACATGAAAGACGTCTGCCACTGACGCCCCACCTCCTGCTTTTCACCAGCCGGGGGCGGGCATCTGTGGCGCCCAGACCAGCCATACAACAGGAAGGCGGCGAAGTATCATGACGGCGACAACTCCGCGCATGATGCGCTCATGTCTCCTCGATGCCCGTGAAGGGGAACGGGAATAAACCCTCTATGCTCTTATACTCCGAAGGGGGGGAGGTAGCGGACGTTGCGGCAACCTACGTTGAGCTGTGCGGTCCCTGCGGCGGGCCTCGCATTCTTCTCTTCTTTGCCTTGGAACTCTTTTCCCGTGCTCTTCTTCTCTCCTCCTCACTCCCCTCCGCCTACGCTACCCACCAAACCTCCTCCCCCTCTCACGCTGCCTCATCGACGAGCATTCGCTCCCAGACGCGCACACGCTGCACAGTCGCCACCGGATTTGTGCCGCATCGCGCTCCCTTTGCGCTCACACGCAGGCCGTATCGTCACTTTGCGGAAAGCGATTTAATGCAGCAGACATGCCTCCTCGCCAAAGGCAATCTTAGCAACATTGGCAAAGCCGTCTGCGGCGAGCTTGCCATGGTCAGACGCAGTGTCGCCGTGTGTGGGGGTCGCGAGACCCCGTCTGCGGAAATACTCAATCGAATCAAAGCGGTGGCCGCGGAAATATGAAGGGCGGGGCCTCCACGACAGCGATGGTACAGCCCGTTCACCAGGCATGGGGGGCTGCGCCGACTTTCTTGTCCGCTACGCTGGCTGAGGCGCCTGCGGTGGAGGACTAATTCGGCATCATCGATGTAGACGTTAGCTCCATCCTTCACATACCCCTGTTGGGGCTGCATTGTGAACACCTCCTCCGCCCTCGGCCTTGCTGGCCGCCCGAGCAAGGCTGCCTACTCGGAGAGCAAGCACAGCGTCATTGGCCACACGGAGTCTGTGGCGCTGGAGGTGGCGCCGACTTTGCGTCTTGAGCGGCAAAAGCAGAAGTCACCTCTGGGCAGACAAACGGGCACACCCAAGCTGAGGACGGCAGTGCCCTCGGCTGCTCCGTGGAGTGAGCTCAGCCCCCTCTACTCCCGCTCTCCGCACTCGTCGTAATGCGTTGTGCGTGACATGCTCTTCACTTCGTCTCGTGCAGGTGCGTGGGGGAGGGAAGGGGGGAGGGGGAAAAAGAGAGAGCGTCATCAACCACAACCGCAGCGACTCGAAACGCTTTGCTGCTTGTCTGTTCCACCGTCTCTTTCTTGGTGTTTTCTCTCTCACAGGGGCAATCGACCCCACCACGCCACAATCGCCGACCTGATATCGCCCTCCCACCATTCTTGCCTCTTCCACTCCCCCTGCGCATTTCTTTTTTTCGCTGGGTCCTTTCACGCACCTCCTGCGCGTACGCACTCTGCTTTGCCATCTTGGGTTACCCTTGTCTTTCTCTCTTTTCTCGTTCGCTCCGGCGGAAAGGCTGTTCTTTATACCTCCGTCCCTGCGTGGTTTGTTGCCTGACCCGCACCAAATGAAGTTGGAGGCAGATGAGGGTGTGGGGGAGCAAGAGAGGTGATGGTAGGGCTCTCTCTCTGGCTATTACACACACCCCTCGCCCCTCACCGCTCCCCGCCCTACTCACCCCTGCAGCTTCTAGCCATTATTCTCAAATCAAACGAGTTGCCGCGTAGAACGGGAGGGGGGTGTGCTTCATGCGTCAAGATATCTCAGCAGAGTGTGGTATGGTGCCCTCTCTCTCTCTGGGAGCAGTGTGGAGACTTTCCCGCCTCAGTGACCTCTCAGCACACGAAAACAAAGAAGCGGCCTTCTGTCAGCCACACTACTCCCCTCATACGCTCGTTTCTGCGCTTCCCTCTCTCAATCCTCTCTCTTTTCCACGCCGTGTAAACGCTTCTTGCTTCTGAGTGGCTGCTGCTACTCCCCACTGCTGCGCTGCGTGGCCCACACGCATGCCTCTTCGACCCTGCACGTGCAAGCGTCATAGGTCTGCGCCAGAGCCGCCGTCGCGGCGTGCAGCAGCTGCGTGCCGTCTCGCTTCTCCTAGCCCTTTTACATGTATTCACGCACACAAGCACTCCGCGATATTGCTCAAGCCCTTCCGCCCCCTCTCAGCTCCCTATGCTCCCATCGTGCGGCTGCAGCGCTGAAGCCACCAGTTAGGTGCACCTACACACGCATCCATCATCCCGATACGGCATCCGCAGCCAACTGCAGCCGCAAGAAAAATGTGGGGCGCCTTTGGCACCGTTGTGCGCATATACGAGTTCACTACCCCTGACACGCTCGAGGAACTGTCTGTCACGCACAGCCGCATCGCATGCGTCGTCCTCGACGCGTGCCTCAAAAATGAAGGGCTCTACAGCAAGGTAGGACAAGGCCTGAACTCCATGGGTCACGTGCTCCCGCGCGAGTACACGGACGTGCTCAATGTGCTGTTGGGCCGGGCACCACCTGTTGCGATCGCAGAGGTTCGAAAGACCATCTGCGCCGAAACCGGCAGGGAAATTGAGGAGCTGCTTGCTCGCTTTGACGAGGCACCAGTGGCCTCGGCGCCGATTGCGCAGGGGCACCAAGGGCGGCTTCCGCCGCTGACAGACGGCTCCTCGCCGGAGCCGCAGAGGGTAGCCGTGAAGGTGCGCAAGCCGTGTATCTCCACCCAATCTGTGTGGGGCCTGTGCATGTATAGTGCCATCATGATGCCCCTCAAGCTCCTGTTTCACCTGCCGACAGACTGGTCGAGGAAGACCGTGTGCGACGCGTTGGCACGCGTTATGAGCGGAAAGGGCGCGAGGAGGCGCAGGCCGATCAGCAGCAAGGCGCGCGGGTGCAGAACATGTGGCGTCTCCTGCGGCCGGCCGAGTGGGCTGGGGTAGCGCGGGCGCTGGGAGCACGACGGGCACGCCCCGGGTCACACCACCGGGCCCGCCACACCCCAGGGGGAGGAACCCCCACGCCATGCCACGGGATGCCGCGGCGGAGGCAGGCGAGGTGTGGCCGCGTGTGCGCATACCTGCAGGGTGGTCCGTGGCTAAGGTGCACGTTGAAAGGAAAGAATAGTTCACGCCTCCTAAAACCCCGCGCGCCATCTCTATGAAAGCGTGACAAACACGCGGGGGTTGCCCACCAACGCTTCTGCGTCTGCACGGGGAATAATTTGTCGCGTGTGTGCACACGCACCTGCGCTCTATATATCTGCATGCATGCGCAAAAGGCTCCCGCTGTCCATCCTCCTCCCCCTTTACTCGGATGCACCACACTGTGACAGACACTCGCATTGCACACGGCTAACTGCACTTCAACGCAACATCCGACATTGCTTCACAGCGTCATAAAACGAGGCTGCTCATGAATTAGGGTCGTCCATGGCGCAGACGTTTCATAGAGGCGTGGCACATTCTCACCGCCGGCGACTGAGCCGCTCATGGAGGCGTTGCGCCGGCCTATTCAATGGGCGCGCTGTGCCACTCGTTAGCGCTTTTGCCGTGGCGCTCTTAGTCACGGCGGCCGTGCTGTTAACGCCGCGTAACTACGCGTGGATACTGGATGGCAGCGACCTTGCCATCCCGTACCGCTCTAAAGCCGCAGTGTATCGACAAAACGCTGCGTTTGTGGCGCCGTTTCCCCGTGGTGGTGGGATTGGCGTTGCTAACACCTCGACGGAAACCGTCCCCGCCGCGGTGCATAGTCGCTCACGCCGTCAAGAAGCGCTGGAGGCGGAGATCGAGGCGTACCTAGCGAGCCACGGCATCCGTCGTGAGCGCCGCACACGCGTTCGCTTTCAGATCGTCTCCAATGTGGTAGATTGGAGACTGTGCACCGCGGTAGGCTCTGCGGCGCTGGCGGGCTTCAGCATACCGGTAACCGGCTTCAACGCCACCTACTCACATGTCCGGCGCTTCGAAAGGTATCTCAACTTTATCGAGCGCGAGGAGCTGCACGACGAAGACATCGTCGTCACAATGGACAGCGACGTTTACTGGACTGGAGCCGACTTTCTCCCCTTCCTCGGGAAGTTCGCGCGCTTTTCCCCGGAGCAGGAAAGCGATTTAGACGTTGCAGCCGTCCGGGCATGGGAAGACTATGGGGAGAAGAAGGCGCCCCTGTACATGCAGCGCCTTCAAGACGAGATGCACAATGGCACCGCAGGTGTGAAGCGCCCTTTGCTGCAGATGCCGCCTGTGGTGCACAGCGCCGAGAACGTGTGCTGGTGGGGTCAGCACTCTGAAAGCTTTGTGCAGTGCCCTCTGGCCTATGCGACGCTGGACTGCATGGTCGAGGTGGCGCGCAACCACGCTTCGAGCATCGACGTGCATAAGGCAGCATCCTACGCAGGCGTGTCCGCCAAAACGCTGCGGAGTCAACTCAAGAAGTCCTTCACGGGCAAGCAACAGTGGATGGTGGACGACATGCTAGGCAACCCGAACGCGGCGTCACCGTATACGACCCAGGCGAAGCGGTCTCGCGACGATCCGCTCTTCTACAACGTCACCGTTGTGAGCAAGTCCAGCCCGACCGTGCTGCTGAATGGCGGCATGCACGTGTCACGCGTGTGGGCGCTGCGCCGGCTGGCAAAGGCCGTTGCAACGTACACGGCGACAGAGACGCCGATCGAGGATGCGGGGCGGGACCGCACATCTGAGTGGTGGTGTGACCAAGGCGTGTTAGGCCAAATATATGTGCGGGGGCGCCTGTACGAGGTTGAGCACAACCTGTTGGCTGGGCCTCCGCTTTCGAGGCGGACGCCGCCAGTCCCGTACGATGACCGCTACGGGCCACCAGGCCTTGTTGGTCTGGACAGGCGGTCAGAGATGGCAGTTCTCGCACCGACAAAGATGCGCAACCCGACTCTGCTCCACCCCAGCAAGTACCTGGAGGAGCAGTCCCTGGGCAGCAACCGTTGGTGGACCTGGAGCAAGGCCGAACTACTGCTGGGCGAGAACGAGCCTCAGGGTCACTCACTGGAGCACCTACAGACGACGCGTGGCGGCGCCCTCGTGACACCGCCGCTGCTGTGGCGCTCGGCGACCGCAGAGGACAGGTCGAGAGGCTTCCAAAATGAAGCTGAGGAAGACCCTGACGTCGTTCGTATTCCATTTATACACTACGCCGGAGCTCCCAAGCACAAGTGGTTCGCGGCTCATCGCCACTATTACTCGTGGATGGTGGCCGCGCGGCACGACAGCCGGGCACGGGAATCCGTGACGAATGCTCTCCGGAAGGAGTTGGTGGAGCTGTGGTTCAACGAGGAGCGTGTTTTCGTTAACTTCACACACATGTGCAGGGATCCAACACTGCTGTCTTTGCCGTAGCGCGAGTTCAGTGCCTCGAGGACAACGCGCGTGCTTTACGTTTCGCCTTTTTTCCACTGTGCGCAGATTTCAGCGCGCATTAATTTTTTCCTCTTTTCCCTCTATTAGCGCTCCGTATGTCTCGTTAGCGCCGTGCCATGTGGAGCCCCCCCCCCCCCTCAACTCGCAGTTGCCTTTGGGGCCCGTGTGGCCGGGGCAGCGTTGGCATGGGTTTGCTGCCTAAGACATAGCGCACCTTCTCTTTTCCCCTTCCTTTTGCTGATGCTTCTCTCAACAAGCTCCCATTATTTGGGTTGGCGCAGGCTTCTGCGTGCTCTTCTTGTATTCCCCCCCCCCTCTCCCTTTCCCTTATCTCTTGTTGAGCGCCTTCGTCGGAGAGCGCACTCACCAGAGCGCCTTCATTTTCGCTCTCTCCCCCGAGAACACTAAATCTCCGTCTATTTGCCTTCTCATTGCGTGTATGTTTGCCGTGGTACGAAACTACACCCGTGCGAGTATTGTAAACATGCTTCTCTCTGCCGCACCCTAACTCTGCGCATTAAGCCTGTTGTGCTCGCCTCTCTGCCCGAGGTGGTGGGGCACGCAGCGGGGGAAACATGGCACGCACTCGGTGCGAACTTATGGAGAACGCCTAGCAATGCTGCCAGCACCGCAATGAGAAGAAGCTCGCCCAAGGCGCATGTAGAGCAGCAATGAACAAGCACAACGTGAGAGAGGCGGTGCTGTGCGCCCTCGCGCGATCCGCTCTCCCTTTCTCTTGCCAGCCCTCTGAAAAGGGGGAATGGCAAAACAAAAGCGGCTGCCGTTTGCAGACAACCTCAACCGGCCATGTCAACATCCGTTGGCACGTCGCTTTAAAGTGAGAATGCGCACTCCCTCCCTCCCTCCCCCCCCCCCCCCACACCCGTACACGGTGACATCCCGTGAGACTACAGAGCGTGTTGGTGTCACGTAGCCTGAGCCGCGACGTGGGGGGAGGGGAGCCTGTTTTGCAGGGCGCTTTACCTGTCGTTTGCTCCGATGATGCCATTACGCAGGTGTGCCGTCTCTTTGCCCTCTTTTCTCTCCCTCACACGCATACCCTTCTTATCACATGACGCGATCGATGCAGCTACGACGGGCAGCTCTCACTCAACCCCGCCTCTCCTCTCTCTATTCTGTGGCATCTGTCAACTCCTCGGCTCGTCGCGCACGCCGCAGCAGGCTCCATGAGCGTGGCGGAGCTGCAGCCACGTTCGCTGGTGGCAGTGAACGATGGTGCCGAGGACGTGGTGGAGGCGGAGTTGGTTGCTTACGAGGGACATCACACGCACCTTGTCGAGGGCGATTTCTTTCCCGCCGAGGCGCCGGAGGTCGAGGCCGATGGGACGGCCGCTGCTGTAGCTGAGAATGGCGGCCCGCTCGTCGACAACATTGCCGCCGCCTCGGCGCCGGTCCCGCCAAAGCCGGCCGGGGCACCGCCCCGCAGGCGGGTTTGTTGGGCCGATGAGGGCCACCCAGACACCGCCCGCGGCCTGGTGAGGCACATCACGAAGTTCCACACGCCCCCGCGCGGCCCCCACTACGACGCTGCAGGCCCAGCCAACCCCACGCGCCCGACCCGCGTAACAGCCGCCAACCCGACCCCGCCCCCGTTCCGGGAGAAGGCGAACGCGGACACCACCACGTACAAGTTCTGCAAGGCGCTACGGCCAGCGCCAAAGTACGCGGAGTGGAGGTGGCAGCAGCACGAGTACGGCGTCACGCCATTTGAGCTTCAACCGGCGGAGGCCGGGCAGCCGAATGGCGCCGCAAGGACTCTCTTCGGGGAGCTCTTCCAGCGCAGTGTCGTCGCGCGCGCGGCTGAGGGGCAGGCGCGGGTACGCAACGGGGTGCACAAGAGGCCCGGCTGCGGCGTCCAGCAGCCGTTTGTGCGCACTGGGGCGGTGTTCGATGCGCCTCTCCGCATCCCGTGGTGAGCCGGGGCGGCGCGCGCCACCACCTGCGCCAGGAAAGCGGGATGCCGCCAAGCAACCAGGGTGCGAAGAATGATGTCATCTTCCGCCGCCGCATAGCAGCGCGGGCTTCCTCTGCTGGGTACCGGGAGCACGACGGGCGCGCCCTGGGTCACACCACCGGGCCCGCCGGTGACCGGCCCCCATTTTCCCAGCCCATCCCCCACGCGCCCACACCACGCCCGCCACCCGCACGGCAGGCGTCGCGACCCCCGCGCCAGAGCAGGATCCCGGGGGCAGCGCTCTCGGATCGAGGCGTGCAGTGCACCCAGGCAGGCCCGGCACCCATCGCGCAGCACGCACCGGGGGGAGAAGCGAGGAGGAACGAGACGAGTCCGTGAGACGCATGGCCCGATTCAGCGGCGGGACGGCTCTCCCCAGACGACGAGGATTCAGCAGTGGCGCGGCGGAGGCAGGCGAGGTGTGGCCGCGTGTGCGCATGCCAGCGGACTGGTGCGTGGCAGGATTACGTGTTGAAGAGCAAAAGTGACACAGTGGAAAAGATGTTTTGGCTCCCCTGATACCGGGGTCTCGCTCACCGCGGTATGAGGGCTGAGTACCTCACCCCGTGGGGCGGTCAGGGCGATGCATCGCCGCTAACGTCAGTGGTCAGGTCCTGGGCGGCGTTGCGTCGGAGAGACCTGCGACAGTGGACCCGCTTGTGCCGTCCACATGACGGGCAGAGTGCGGACCTGACTCGAATGCACCCCACCCTTCCCTCGCCGTCTATTGGTGTGGAACGCCTGCGTGTCACCCCGAGGGATGCACCAGGCGACGACCGGCACCGCAGGAGCATCTGTGAGGCGGTCTGCGGAGCAGGTGGGTGGGTGGGTGGAGTTTGAGGCAGGGGCTGTGCTTGCATCGCCGAGTCGGCGCATTACAGCAATGTGCGTGTCGACCGCTGCTCCGCACCCCGAGGCGGGCGTGGGACAGGCTGGGTCTAGCGCGGAGCGGAGCACCTCTTCTCTGTCGGACTGGGCTCCGACAAGGGGAAAAGCGTTCATGCACTTTATTCTGACACCCTCTCTTACGCTGTGTGGTGCCCTACCGGCGCTGCAGCAGTGTGTATGTCTTCTCTCTCTTAGTGAAGCGCATTTGCCTGTTGAGGTCTCGTCGTGCGAGTGACTGCCACTGCACCTACGGCAACGGAGCACACAAAGGGGCTCACCATCGACACGCCTCTGACGCCAAACAAAAGCAAAGAAAAAACATGTAAAGCAACGGACAAGACTTCCGGAGCGACACACACACACGCGATAGCTTACGGCTGTGGACATGTCCCACCTTTTCTATTCCGATGAAGAGCCAATCTTTACCTCGAAGGAGGACGCTTCCCGCAACGCGTCACTCGTGGGGGAGGCGGAGCCACCCCCCAATACGGTGACACCCGCCAACACTAGTACAAGCGCCAAGGATCATTTAGCATCCTCCAATGCAACTACTGTTGAGCACCAGATAAAGCTCTTGCCACAACCACTGCCGCTTGTGGCACCAGACCCCGGGCCACCTGCCGAATTCATCTCGGTGAACTCACCTGGCGCCCAACCAAAGGCGTTCTCGGTGCGCGGCGCAACCCTCTCCAAAGAAGGTTGCGTCCGACGTCACTGTCGCCCTGTTGAGGAGCGCCGCCATAGCCGTAGGCGTAACCGTAACCCTAATCCTAACCCTAACCCTAAGCCTAAGCCTAACCCTAACCCTAAACCTAAACCTAATGGTAACCCTAACCCTAACCCTAACCCTAACCCTAACCCTAACCCTAACCCTAACCCTAACCCCAAAACTCATGGACCCTAACCCTAACCCTAACCCTAATGCCACCGTCCTGAGTGATAGGGTGCTCGCGAAGATATTGATTTCTTGAAGACAAATAAAGGGCGAGAAGGGAGAAAGGTTTGTGGAAGGCAGATGGGTATGGAGAGAGTCTTCGCGACCCCATTGGGAAGCGGCAAGGCAGGCACGCAACCACGACCGCGGCGCCGCGTCATGATTATGCCGCCGGTCCCCTCTACCGCGCTCGGTCGCGTGAGGAGCACATCAAGTCGTCTTGGACTTCTTTTGTGTGCTTTTTCTTATGGCTTGGCACCGGTACCGGGGAAGCCTCCCCCACCGGGCGCCCATTCATTACGGTCAGAGGGCGGCATGCCAAACGGACATGCGGGGAGTCGCCAGAAGAAAGGAAACGAGTCGGTCAGCCACCGAAAAAACAATCAAGCTACCAGCGCTAGCTCCAGCGGCGCACGCAGGGACGCACGTACACGAATCCCGGCGGCGCTGCGGTCGCCAAATCTACAAAAACGGAAGCTACAGAACCCGAAGGGATCGCTGGGAACAATCGGGAACCCATGCCGCAGAGGAAACTACAAAGTCAAAACTACAAACGCACAAAGGTAGAAAAACAGGGTGGGCTGAAAAGAAAGGGGAACTGGGTGGATGATGGGCGCGCCCACTCGCTTCCAATCGTGTCGTCCGCGAGGGTCTGTGCTGTCCAAACCCGTTCCCGCACCTGGCTCGTCGCGGTTCAAATGTTTACCTCGCCAACTCCGAGTCTCGGGGCGACGCTGGGTCCGACATCCGCATAAACCAGGGCCGAGACCCGGTTTGAAAACGGTGCATCTCGTGCGCCTTCGGGGACGAGTCCCCAGGTGAAGACCGTTAGGGTCCATTCTCAGGGAAGGGAGAAAACAGCTTAGCGCCAGGCGCCTGCCATCAGGAAGGAAAAACAAGAGACAATGAACAATGATTAAAAATGAGAAATTAAAAATGAGAAATCACTTGAAAAATTATCTGAAAACGAAAGCCATTCATGTTAGGAAAAGATACAACTCGCAAAATACAACTCGCCTCCTGCGTTGGTAGGCTCAACTTGCGGTTCGTCCACGCCGTGGTCGGCACCCGCACCCTCCCGCGGTTCCCGGAGCACACACACACCTCCGCGGAGGGAAACCGGTTCGCCGTTCTGTGGCCTTCCGGTCCGTTCCGGACATCCGAGAGATTCATGTCTAGGGTTGGGTGGGTGGGCGTCTCCTCCCCCGATTGCCTTCTGATCTTAGCTATCAGTGATCACCTCGCTTCTCAAGGCAACAGATGCACTGGATTTTTCATTGGGTAATCCGCCACAGGCCACAGCTCGGCCGGATCCTCACCACCTCTGCCCCTTGGTACTGCAGTCGCATTCTCTGAAATATTCGGCGCACCCAAATCATCTGCGTGGGCTTTTTGTTTGCGTTCACCTGTTCGTTGCCAGGGCCGTCTCGGGTTCCCTCTGCTCCAGCTGCCCTCCCCGGCACGGTCGGCGGCGCATCGCGCCTGCGCTGGCTCCTTCAGGGGCGCAACCCGCTGACCCCGGGCTTAGGCGCCCGCGCCCCCACCATGGTACACTCCGCCATGGAATGCCACCGTCCTGTGTGATAGGGTGCTCGCGAAGATATGATTTCTTGAAGACAAGTAAAGGGCGAGAAGGGAGAAAGATTTGTGGAAGGCAGATGGGTATGGAGAGAGTCTTCGCGACCCCATTGGGAAGCGGCAAGGCAGGCACGCAACCACGACCGCGGCGCCGCGTCATGATTATGCCGCCGGTCCCCTCTACCGCGCTCGGTCGCGTGAGGAGCACATCAAGTCGTCTTGGACTTCTTTTGAGCGCTTTCCCTTACGGAATGCTAACCCTAACCCTAACCCTAACCCTAACCCTAACCCTAACCCTAACCCTAACCCTAACCCTAACCCTAACCCTAACCCTAATGCCACCGTCCTGTGTGATAGGGTGCTCGCGAAGATATGATTTCTTGAAGACAAGTAAAGGGCGAGAAGGGAGAAAGATTTGTGGAAGGCAGATGGGTATGGAGAGAGTCTTCGCGACCCCATTGGGAAGCGGCAAGGCAGGCACGCAACCACGACCGCGGCGCCGCGTCATGATTATGCCGCCGGTCCCCTCTACCGCGCTCGGTCGCGTGAGGAGCACATCAAGTCGTCTTGGACTTCTTTTGTGTGCTTTTTCTTATGGCTTGGCACCGGTACCGGGGAAGCCTCCCCCACCGGGTGCCCATTCATTACGGTCAGAGGGCGGCATGCCAAACGGACATGCGGGGAGTCGCCAGAAGAAAGGAAACGAGTCGGTCAGCCACCGAAAAAACAATCAAGCTACCAGCGCTAGCTCCAGCGGCGCACGCAGGGACGCACGTACACGAATCCCGGCGGCGCTGCGGTCGGCAAATCTACAAAAACGGAAGCTACAGAACCCGAAGGGATCGCTGGGAACAACCGGGAACCCATATCGCAGAGGAAACTACAAAGTCAAAACTACAAACGCACAAAAGTAGAAAAACAGGGTGGCTGAAAAGAAAGGGGAACTGGGTGGATGATGGGCGCGCCCACTCGCTTCCAATCGTGTCGTCCGCGAGGGTCTGTGCTGTCCAAACCCGTTCCCGCACCTGGCTCGTCGCGGTTCAAGGTTTCACCTCGCCAACTCCGAGTCTCGGGGCGACGCTGGGTCCGACATCCGCATAAAACCAGGGCCGAGACCCTGTTTGAAAACGGTGCATCTCGTGCGCCTTCGGGGACGAGTCCCCAGGTGAAGACCGTTAGGGTCCATTCTCAGGGAAGGGAGAAAACAGCTTAGCGCCAGGCGCCTGCCATCAGGAAGGAAAAACAAGAGACAATGAACAATGATTAAAAATGAGAAATTAAAAATGAGAAATCACTTCAAAATTTACCTGAAACGAAAGCCATTCATGTTACGAAAAAATACAACTCGCAAAAATACAACTCGCCTCCTGCGTTGGTAGGCTCAACTTGCGGTTCGTCCACGCCGTGGTCGGCACCCGCACCCTCCCGCGGTTCCCGGAGCACACACACACCTCCGCGGAGGGAAACCGGTTCGCCGTTCTGTGGCCTTCCGGTCCGTTCCGGACATCCGAGAGATTCATGTCTAGGGTTGGGTGGGTGGGCGTTTTTCCGTCGCTGGCCGCATGAACTCCACTTAGTGTGGTTACTATATACATTTGGAGAAGAGATAGAGGGACAACAGTAAAGTAAGAATCCATAGAAACAGATGCAAGAGTACATATTTGCCGACCTGTGGCCATAATTTCCAATCGGGAAACATTATGGTACACAGACGGTCACACATCACAAGTGGAAGTGAGGAGTCGGTTTCCGAGAAACACGCGCTCACTCAGGATTCCTTTTCCACGGATACAAGAAACCGATTCAGCTATCGGTCAAAACAGATCCAACACCACATCCCACCAACCACCTCCCCCCCCCCCCTATAAGGTCAAGTGCCATTCGATTGCCTTTGTGGTTTTACACGCCGCCAATGGAACCCTTCGCTGTGATAGACCTTCTCAGTATAATAGGTAATCGGTGAGACAAAGGCGCTATTTATTGACAGGCAGTGGATGAGAAATGCTTTGCCAACACTACCCAAGACACTCGCCCGCTCGCTGTGGTTTGAGTACGAGATTCGTCTTGTCAATATATCGCTCCACAGCTATGGAGACGTAGCCATGTGCCTAGTGCCGATATCTCTTCGGCAGAGCATCAGTATCCTTCGGCCCGAGTGCATCAGTGATAATCACTCGTATGGTGCCGCATTGCTCTTGACCTATGGTCCATTGTTTACACACGGGAATGCACTAATGTCGCTAATGCACGGTTTGAGCGAGCATTTCTTACAAGTGCGATATCCGCATGAGCGGCTCACGCCATGGAGAAGCAGCATGATGCATTGTCAGTGAAGAAGCTGCTCATAGCTATTCGCACTGCTTGCTCGGAAATTCACAAATACTCCTCGTCGATAGGTGCTTACCACCGTAATGGCGCACACTCCGCAGACCACGAACGATGTGAAAGGCATGATGATAGGGGCCTCGAGAGTAGGAAGCAGCTGAAAGCGAACGAATAACGCTCTGTGCAGAAGACCCAAACGGAGACCGTACAGCATGCAGTTGAAGAGTGAAGAAGTCGCACAGGTGATTGAGCGAGACAAAGAAGGGCGCATGGAAGGAAGAGCCAAGTACGACTATGGGAAAATGCATGCCACAGCTGCTGACGAGCGAAGCTACAGTCGAAGGAATGGGTGTTGTTTCTTGATTTAATTTTACCGCAGTACAAGATCTGTCACCAATTCTATGCGGAGTCGAGCGGGCAAAGACATTTTCGGGCAGAGAATGAACAAGGGTCCCCCCGGTTTAGGACTACCGTATAGGCGTTTGCACCGCCCTTGCTCCAGGGGCGCCCCGGCCGTTAAAAGGGTGGCCACAGTAGCCTTTTTTTTTTGTGGTTCTAGAAGAGACTTGTGATAAAAGTGCACAAAGCTACTTCGCCGCATTTATGAGGCCAAACCCGTGGAGTAGAAAGATGCCTGAGATAATACATTTCGACCGCTTTGGGGGGGGGGGGGGGGTGTCGACCGGCGGTTCATAAGGCGCTGCTGCTAAAGAAAAGCGGTGAGAAGGTATCGCGCTATGGAGTTCAGCTGCTGTGGCGGAGGCGCCGAACGGGTCAACATGTAGCATGGCCGACGTCTCACAGTCCAGTCAGTTATCAGAAGGATTCCGCTGAAGCTTCTCAGAAGCGACGAAGGAAACCCCTAGTGGATGCTTCACTTCGCAAGGGAAACGCGGAAACCCAGGTACCATTCGAAGGTAGCGGTGCAACAGCGGGCCCCAAAGGTGGCCTTTTGCTGCGCCTGAGGGGTCAGCTCGACAGTGACACCTCACAGGTAATCTGAGACGAGTGAAGCAGTGCAGCTGCTATTACCTTTTGTCGCTGCACCATGGACGCGTGGGGCGGGAGGCTTTCCACCGAAAAATCCAGGTGGAAGTACCATTGAGTGATTTTACCGCTCGGTGTCATCTGCTTTTTTCTCTTAATGCGCTCTCCCCCCTCCCTCATTGTT
>NC_009325.2:554125-558549 GCF_000002845.2 Leishmania braziliensis MHOM/BR/75/M2904
TGGGATTGGCGTTGCTAACACCTCGACGAGAACCGTCCCCGCCGCGGTGCATAGTCGCTCACGCCGTCAAGAAGCGCTGGAGGCGGAGATCGAGGCGTACCTAGCGAGCCACGGCATCCGTCGTGAGCGCCGCACACGCGTTCGTTTTCAGATTGTCTCCAATGTGGTAGACTGGAGACTGTGCACGACGCTAGGCTCTGCGGCGCTCGCGGGCTTCAGCATACCGGTAACCGGCTTCCCTGCCACCTACTCACATGTCCGGCGCTTTGAAAGGTATCTCAACTTTGTCGAGCGCGAGGAGCTGCACGACGAAGACATCGTCGTCACAATGGACAGCGACGTTTACTGGACTGGAGCCGACTTTCTCCCCTTCCTCGGGAAGTTCGCGCGCTTTTCCCCGGAGCAGGAAAGCGATTTAGACGTTGCAGCCGTCCGGGCATGGGAAGACTATGGGGAGAAGAAGGCGCCCCTGTACATGCAGCGCCTGCAGGCCGAGATGTACAATGGCACCGCAGGTGTGAAGCGCCCTTTGCTGCAGATGCCGCCTGTGGTGTACAGCGCCGAGAACGTGTGCTGGTGGGGTCAGCACTCTGAAGGCTTTGTGCAGTGCCCTCTGGCCTATGCGACGCTGGACCACATGGTCGAGGTGGCGCGCAACCACGCTTCGAGCATCGACGTGCATAAGGCAGCGTCCTACGCAAAGATATCCGCCAAAACGCTGCGGAGTCAACTCAAGAAGTCCTTCACGGGCAAGCAACAGTGGATGGTGGACGACATGCTAGGCAACCCGAACGCGGCGTCACCGTATACGACCCAGGCGAAGCGGTCTCGCGACGATCCGCTCTTCTACAACGTCACTGTTGTGCGCAAGTCCAACCCGACCGTGCTGCTGAATGGCGGCATGTACGTGTCACGCGTGTGGGCGCTGCGCCGGCTGGCAAAGGCCCTTGCAACGTACATGGCGACAGAGACGCCGGTCGCAGAGGGGGAGGATCACCACACGTCTGAGTGGTGGTGTGACCAAGGTGTGTTAGGCCAAATATATGTGCGGGGGCGCCTGTACGAGGTTGAGCACAACCTGTTGGCTGGGCCTCCGCTTTCGAGGCGGACGCCGCCAGTCCCGTACGATGACCGCTACGGGCCACCAGGCCTTGTTGGTCTGGACAGGCGATCAGAGATGGCTACTGTCTCCCTGGCCTTGGAGTACAGCAAGACCCTGTTCCACCCCAGCAAGTACCTGGAGGAGCAGTCCCTGGGCAGCAACCGTTGGTGGATCTGGAACAAGGCCGAACTACTGCTGGGCGAGAACGAGCCTCAGGGTCACTCACTGGAGCACCTACAGACGACGCGTGGTGGCGCCCTCGTGACACCGCCGCTGCTGTGGCGCTCGGCGACCGCAGAGGACAGGTCGAGAGGCTTCCAAAATGAAGCTGAGGAAGACCCTGACGTCGTTCGTATTCCATTTATACACTACGCCGGACCTTCCAAGCACAAGATGTTCGCGACTCATCGCCACTATTACTCGTGGATGGTGGCCGCGCGGCACGACAGCCGGGCACGGGAATCCGTGACGAATGCTCTCCGGAAGGAGTTGGTGGAGCTGTGGTTCAACGAGGAGCGTGTTTTCGTTAACTTCACACACATGTGCAGGGATCCAACACTGTTGTCTTTGCCGTAGCGCGAGTTCAGTGCCTCGAGGACAACGCGCGTGCTTTACGTTTCGCCTTTTTTCCACTGTGCGCAGATTTCAGCGCGCATAAGTGTTTTATTTTTTCCTCCGTGCGCAGATTTCAGCGCAGATTCGTATTTTATTTTTTCCTCCATGCGCAGATTTCAGCGCACATTAATTTTTTCCCCTTTTCCCTTATTAGCGCTCCGTATGTCTCGTTAGCGCCGTGCCATGTGGAGCCCCCCCCCCCCTCAACTCGCAGTTGCCTTTGGGGCCCGTGTGGCCGGGGCAGCGTTGGCATGGGTTTGCTGCCTAAGACATAGCGCACCTTTTCTTTTCACCTTCCTTTTGCTGATGCTTTTCTCTACAAGCTCCTGTTATTTGGGTTGGCGCAGGCTTCTGCGTGCTCTTCTTGTATTCCCCCCCCCCTCTCCTTTTCTCCTATTTCTTGTTGACCGCCTTCGTCGGAGAGTGCACTCACCAGAGCGCCTTCATTTTCGCTCTCTCCCCCGAGCACACTAAAATAAATCTCCGCCTATTTGCCTTCTCATTGCGTGTATGTTTGCCGTGGTACGAAACTACACCCGTGCGAGTATTGTAAACATGGTTCTCTCTGCCGCACCCTAACTCTGCGCATTAAGCCTGTTGTGCTCGCCTCTCTGCCCGAGGTGGTGGGGCACGCAGCGGGGGAAACATGGCACGCACTCGGTGCGAACTTATGGAGAACGCCTAGCAATGCTGCCAGCACCGCAATGAGAAGAAGCTCGCCCAAGACGCATGTAGAGCAGCAATGAACAAGCACAACATGAGAGAGGCGGTGCTGTGCGCCCTCGCGCGATCCGCTCTCCCTTTCTCTTGCCAGCCCTCTGAAAAGGGGGAATGGCAAAACAAAAGCGGCTGCCGTTTGCAGACAACCTCAACCGGCCATGTCAACATCCGTTGGCACGTCGCTTTAAAGTGAGAATGCGCACTCCCTCCCTCCCTGCCCCCCCCCCCCCCCACACCCGTACACGGTGACATCCCGTGAGACTACAGAGCGTGTTGGTGTCACGTAGCCTGAGCCGCGACGTGGGGGGAGGGGAGCCTGTTTTGCAGGGCGCTTTACCTGTCGTTTGCTCCGATGATGCCATTACGCAGGTGTGCCGTCTCTTTGCCCTCTTTTCTCTCCCTCACACGCATACCCTTCTTATCACATGACGCGATCGATGCAGCTACGACGGGCAGCTCTCACTCAACCCCGCCTCTCCTCTCTCTATTCTGTGGCATCTGTCAACTCCTCGGCTCGTCGCGCACGCCGCAGCAGGCTCCATGAGCGTGGCGGAGCTGCAGCCACGTTCGCTGGTGGCAGTGAACGATGGTGCCGAGGACGTGGTGGAGGCGGAGTTGGTTGCTTACGAGGGACATCACACGCACCTTGTCGAGGGCGATTTCTTTCCCGCCGAGGCGCCGGAGGTCGAGGCCGATGGGACGGTCGCTGCTGTAGCTGAGAATGGCGGCCCGCTCGTCGACAACATTGCCGCCGCCTCGGCGCCGGTCCCGCCAAAGCCGGCCGGGGCACCGCCCCGCAGGCGGGTTTGTTGGGCCGATGAGGGCCACCCAGACACCGCCCGCGGCCTGGTGAGGCACATCACGAAGTTCCACACGCCCCCGCGCGGCCCCCACTACGACGCTGCAGGCCCAGCCAACCCCACGCGCCCGACCCGCGTAACAGCCGCCAACCCGACCCCGCCCCCGTTCCGGGAGAAGGCGAACGCGGACACCACCACGTACAAGTTCTGCAAGGCGCTACGGCCAGCGCCAAAGTACGCGGAGTGGAGGTGGCAGCAGCACGAGTACGGCGTCACGCCATTTGAGCTTCAACCGGCGGAGGCCGGGCAGCCGAATGGCGCCGCAAGGACTCTCTTCGGGGAGCTCTTCCAGCGCAGTGTCGTCGCGCGCGCGGCTGAGGGGCAGGCGCGGGTGCGCAACGGGGTGCACAAGAGGCCCGGCTGCGGCGTCCAGCAGCCGTTTGTGCGCACTGGGGCGGTGTTCGATGCGCCTCTCCGCATCCCGTGGTGAGCCGGGGCGGCGCGCGCCACCACCTGCGCCAGGAAAGCGGGATGCCGCCAAGCAACCAGGGTGCGAAGAATGATGTCATCCTGCGCCGCCGCCTCACTGCGCATCATCTTTCCACTGGCGCAAACCGCGTTCCGCGCTGGGCTCGTGCGCGCCGCTGCATTGCAGCGCGGGCTTCCTCTGCTGGGTGTCCGCCAGCGACCGTGCCTCGCAGCTGGCCCCCCCCCCCGCGAGCCGCGAATGGCGAGCGCCCTGTGCACGCGCTGCCACCCGTGGCCGGCCGGATGGGCTGGGGTGGCGCGGGTGCCGGGAGCACGACGGGCCCGCCACACCCCAGGGGGAGGAACCCCACGCCATGCCACGGGATGCCGCGGCGGAGGCAGGCGAGGTGGGGCTGCGTGCGCTTGCCAGCGGACTGGTGCGTGGCTAAGGTGCACATTGAAAGGGAAAACTATACATGTATCGCTGCCTGTGCGGTCGTCGTAGGGAGTTGGGGGATGGGGGCTGCTCCATAGAAGAATGAGGCTCAGCTCTTTTCTCTTCAGGGGCGGGCAGGGCGGAGAGCGGAATGCACAGAAAGCCCTGTGGTGTTTCAGGAAAAAAAGACACTTAAGGCGCAGGTAACAGCCGGTTACTGCGGTCGCCTAGGCACAAATACTCGCAGGTGGTGACAGGAGGAAAACGTAAGGCAGAAGCGTAA